>NC_134400.1:15884110-16184110 GCF_050003625.1 Haematobia irritans
ATTTTGCACAGGGAGTAGAATTAGCATTGTGGCTATGCGTGCCTAATTTGGTTGAAATTGGTTCAGATTTAGATATAGCTCCCACATATATCGTTCGCCCGATTTACACTCATATGACCACAGAGACCAATTTTTAACTCCAATTTAGTTGAAATTTTGCACAGGGAGTAGAATTTGCATTGTGGCTATGCGTGCCAAATTTGGTTGAAATCGGTTCATATAGCTCCCATATATATGTTTTTCTGATTTCGACAAAAATGGCCAAAATATCAACATTTTCCTTGTAAAATCCCCACTGCTTAGTCGAAAAGTTGTAAAAATGACTCTAATTTTCCTAAACTTTTAATACATATATATCGAGCGATAAATCATAAATAAACTTTTTCGAAGTTTACTTAAAATTGCTTCAGATTTAAACGTTTCCCATATTTTTTACTAACATTGTGTTCCACCCTAGTGCATTAGCCGACTTAAATTTTTAGTCTATAGAATTTCTGTTAAATTCTGTCCAGATCGAGTGATAGTTGAATGTATGTATTTGGGACAAACCTTTATATATAGCACCCAACACATTTGACGGATGTGATATGGTATCGAAAATTTAGATCTACAAAGTGGTGCAGGGTATAATATAGTCGGCCCCGCCCGAGTTTAGACGTTCCTTACTTGTTTTATCTAGCATAGACTCCATATGAACCAGCATTCAATGTAGAAGACAATCCGAAGAAAAAAAAACTAGACCTTGCCCTCGACAACTGTTACCACAACCCAAGACATTCATTGAACGCAATTCAGGATTGGGGTACATAAGATTTGGCCTCTCATTGTTTTTATTTGTCTAACAAATAGAATTAAGAGATTTTATGAAATGTTAATGTTAATGAGAAAGATCGAAAAAAGAGCATGCGGCTATAATTTTGCTCCGCAGTGTATAGCTATATCTAAATCTGAACCGATTTCTTCCAAAATCAATAGGGATCTATTCTGAGCCAAAACACATACTTGTACCAAATTTGATATATATATATATATATATATATATATATATATATATATATATATATATATATATATATATATATATATATATATATATATATATATATATATATATATATATATATATATATATATATATATATATATATATATATATATATATATATATATATATATAATATATATATATATATATATATATATATATATATATATATATATATATATATATATATATATATATATATATATATATATATATATATATATATATATATATATATATATATATATATATATATATATATATATATATATATATATATATATATATATATATATATATATATATATATATATATATATATATATATATATATATATATATCTGAACCGATTTCTTCCAAAATCAATAGGGATCTATTGTGAGCCAAAACACATACTTGTACCAAATTTGAAGTCGATTAGACTAAAACTGCGACCTAGACTTTGATTACAAAAATGTGTTCACGGACAGACGGACATGGCTATATCGACTCAGGAGCCCACCCTGAGCATTTTTGCCAAACACACCATGTGTCTATCTCGTCTCCTTCTGGGTGTTGCAAACATATGCACTACCTTATAATACCCACAGTGTGGAGCAGGGTAGAATGATGACAAAATTTTCTATAGAAAGAAAATTTTTTTATAGAAAACAATTTTCTATAGAAATTATATTTTGCAAAATTCAGACTCTCCTCAGTGCTGTCAGGAATATTTCTTAGCACCTATCAATGAAAATACCACAATTTTCCAACTGGATTCCTTATTGCAGACATGACCATGTCTGCAGTCTCATTTCTTCGATTTGTGTCAACCAATATACATACACCCAACATACAACTGAATTAAATCCTCTTTTGAGATCTGTATTATCTCACAATATGCTTAACTCTCCATACTTTCGTAATAAGCATTGAAATGCCATCCACCACCCATAAGCACCCACTGATATTATTGAATGCCCATAATTGGTTGAGCTGACAGGTAAAATCTTGAATATTATCTCTGTGGGTGTGTGTGGGTGAGAGTGTGTCTGAGCTTATATGGTAACACATAATGAACCTACAAGACAGTGTCAATAAGAGAGACAGAATTGACTTTCTAATACAATAAATGAAGCTTAACTTTATAATAAGAGCAATATGTATGAGAATGTCTGTGCGTGTGGTGTGTGAGCGAGTTAATCGATAGAGGAGCGCAGAAAATAATTCCGATGCATTGATACACATTTCAATGTGTAAATCTTAATGGCGTTGAGAATGTAATCAATAGTGTGAGATGATGATAACAAAGGAGATGAAATTAAAATACACTGTGCTTGATTCCATACTCTTTTATGATCACAGAGGCCAAAGGTTGAATTTATAAGCATACAAAAAAAAAATAATTTCATTATTGCATTTGGTGTTTTAACGACATATAATATAAATTTTACTATTTTGCAGATATTCATAAATCTCAAACCACATTGTATCCCCATGAGGTTGGGATTACACAACGATGGGCATCAACATTTTATCTGCCAGTAGTCACTGCGTATATGGTCAATTTGTGTGGTTACACACAATGGTGATGTTTTTATTGACCTTAATGAGTCTACATTAAAATATGGTGGAATGTTAGGGAAGGTTTCAATATATCTTCACCATAAAATATCAATTTAAAATATATTAAAACTGATTTATTAGGAAATTTTTCGATATAATTGTTTAAAATCATTTGCTGAAGTTGGTTGTATTAAATTGTATATATTGTTCCAAGTCGCCACCGTAACCTTAAGCAAGTGCTGATCCCATAAAGCATACATATATTTTTTTTGTGAGAGTCTGTAGATTCGGCCTAGCCGAATTTATAAAAAAAAAATATTTTCACATAATTTGTGCGAATTGGTGTCAGCTTTGTGTCAGCTCCGCTCTTTAAGCACCAATTATTTTCTGTGTTAATTGTTTCAAAGACTTTCGTATGCTTTTCTCAACAACTGTTTTGCTTTTTTATGTAACGTCTTTCTTTATAATATGTCTATTGTATAAGGTCTAAGGATTTTGAGAGTAGCATCATTGAATATTATGCACTTCTGGTTGATGCTGTCATGTTAAGGTAAAAGTTTGCCAAACTACATATAAATGTTTATTCCAACTTGCTCTAAGGATTTTCAATATTACAAAATGTTGAAGAATATGGAAAACAGTGATATTCATAAGAAGTCATCAATAATTTTTATGGAAATACAATTTTTTATATCCTAAACCACATAGTGGTTTTGATGTGTAAAAAATGTCCCTACAAGAAATATTGATTTTAGACTTTGTAATATATACCGATCCAATCATAATCACCACCTGAGTCAATCTAGCCCTTGGTGTCCGTCCATCCGTCCGTTTGTCTGTCCTCCTGTCCATGTATTTGTTGTTCGCCGGTCGCAATTATTAATCGATTTTGATGAAATTTGGTATAGACTGGTTTTTTGACAGACCTGTAGTCCTACTAAATTATCCTCAGTGAAAATTTACCCCGACCAGAACTTGTCAAGTCGTCCTGTACCGTTACTGGTCAAGGACTAGTTAATATTTACTATTTTTGGGAATCGTACGAATATGTTAATTTGGTTTAGTTCATATTGAACGTGCGGTCATTGAATTTTATACCCACGTTTAGTTCATAAATATTTGAGACACACTTAAAAAAATAAAATATCATTGGGCTGTGGAATTTCGACAAAATAATATAATTTAATTACAAATAAATAATTTGTTTGAAATGAAAAGAAATTAAAATTAGCGTTAGTTTAACTAGAGATTTTTTTCGGTGTAAGGAATTGATTCAATTTGGGTTTTATGTTTATTTTCCTAAGAAAATTACATACGAGAAATCAATAATTTTTGATAACATAGTGCCATAGGCTATTGCAATGGACGTTATTAAAACTTCAAATTCAAATTTCTTTCCCTTCGAACCGAGTGTTACTTTGAAAGTTTATGTAGGGATTTATATTAGAAACCAAAAAGTCGATTTTTCTTCTTTGAAAATTTGGAAAATTAGACTTTTGGAAAGTCGATTTTCGATTTTCGATTTTCTCAAAATTTGAAAAGTCAACTTTTCTAGTTTTCGATTTTTTCTCAAAATATAGTATAGTCGATATTTAGACTTCCTGAGTTTTACTAAAAAGTTAAATTAGTTCAGCTGCATTTAAGCGGCTCATACTGGCTGTATTTTTTTACATAGGTATCCTTTTAACAAGTATATACAGCAGTAAGTTCGGCCGGGCCGAATCTTAAATACCCACCACCATGAACCAAATATGAGGGTTTCCTTTGAAATTTCAGGAGGGCTTGAGGACTTGAGGACACTTCCCGAAGATAAATTTAAAGATTTCACCTATGAAGACTATATCAGATTCTGGATTTATAAGAACCATTTTTGTTTGAGTTTTAGAGGAATCATTAACATCTCTTGTAAGTGTGCAAGAAAATTATAAAATAACGTCTTGATTTGAAATCTTAAATCTGTAGAAGTAAAATCTGGAAATTTTACATTGAGTTTCAAGCAATTTTCATGATCAGTGCGCCTTCTACACCCTCAAGAAGTGAAGTCGGTCTATATGGAGGCATTGCCAAATGGACCGATAAAAACTTAATCCGATATACGTTTTTGTGAGCCTAAAATACCAGAATATTTACAATTTCAGGCAAATAGGATAAAAACTTCGGATTCTAGAAGCCCAAGAAGTAAAATTGGGAAATCGATCTATATGGGGGCTATACCAAAATATGGACCGATACTCACCATTTTCGGCACACCTCTTTATGGTCCTAAAATACCTCTAGATTTCCAATTTCAGACAAATTGGGTAAAAACTACGGTTTCTATAAGCCCAAGACCCCAAATCGGGAGATCGGTCTATATGGGGGCTATACCAAAATATGGACCGATACTCACAATTTTTGGCACACGTATTTGTGGTCCTACAATACCTCTATATTTCCAATTTCAGGTAAATTTAATAAAAACTGCGATTTCTATAAGCCCAAGAAGTAAAATCGGGAGATCGGTCTATATGGGGGCTATACCAAAATATGGACCGATACTCACAATTTTTGGCACACGCATTTGTGGTCCTACAATACCTCTAGATTTCCAATTTCAGGTAAATTGAATAAAAACTGCGGTTTCTATAAGCCCAAGAAGTAAAATCGGGAGATCGGTCTATATGGGGGCTATACCAAAACGTGGACCGATACTCACCATTTTTGGCACACCTCTTTATGGTCATAAAATACCTCCAGATTTCAAATTTCAGGCAAATTGGATAAAAACTACGTTTTCTATAAGCCCAAGACCCCAAATCGGGAGGTCGGTTTATATGGGGACTATATCAAAACCTGGACCGATATAGCCCATCATCGAACTTGACCTGCCTGCAGACAAAAGACGAGTTTGTGCAAAATTTCAGCACGATTGCTTCATTATTGAAGACTGTAGCGTGATTACAACAGACAGACAGACAGACGGACAGACGGACATCGTTATATCGTCTTAGAATTTCTCCCTGATCAAGAATATATATACTTTATATAGTCGGAAATCGATATTTCGATGTGTTACAAACGGAATGACAAACTTATTATACCACCGTCACCATTCTATGGTGGTGGGTATAAAAACGGACAAAAGGGAACCCTCCCCCCACCTTCGCTCCACACCGACCTGATATCGGACTATCACGTACCCTATATTAATTTCGCAACTACTCAATGGTCCCTATAAATTCTATCGAAGTAAATCGACAAAGTTTATTTCAATTTTCCCCTTCTCCAACCAGATATCGAAAAATCATATACTAATTTAAAAATCATGTATAAATTTAATCACCTCCTCCCACGTTCCCTGTAAATTTCAAGTAGATCGGCGATGTTTAAATTTTGCTCTATTGTTTTAAAGGGACGTCACTTTCCCCGATACAATATCGACAAACACCGTAGTGAATAGCACCCCTAACCTTCCCTGAAAATTCTTGAAACTTTCCTTCAAGTGTGGGGCAAGGAAGGTTGCCTCTTCGTTCATAACCTTCCCCCACTGCCTATGTAAATTTCAAGAAAACTTAAGAATTGTTGTTTTTTTTGCAGTTTTAGTGGAGGACCTCCTCCCCGACTAAATATCGAAAAGTGATGTAGCGTAGCTTTTGTAAACGTTCCAGAAAATGTCAAGCAAATCATAACCCTAAAAGGGCGGCCTCTCTTCCGTCCAAATATCACAAAATCAGGTATCAACTATTAATATCTAAACCTCTCCCCAGTCCTCTGTAAATTTCAAGTAACTCGGTAAAAGTTTAATTGTTTCTCTGTATGTACTTAAGAGAAGCGGATGTCTTCCTATGCCCTATGCCTAATGTAGCGGATTTTTGTCTAGATGCCAACCCCAACATTCAATGAAAATATCAAGCAAATCGCATAATTTTGTTCCAAGTTTCAAAAAGTAGGGCAAGGGGGAGGTCTCCCTCCCCATCCACATATGAAATCATCGGGTACCCCATATTAATTCCATAACCTCACCACATTTTCGCTGTAAATCTCAGATAATTTAGAGAATTTTAGTTTTTTCACTGTACTTAAAAAAAGTCGAACAATGGAGAGGCCCCCCTCCGCCACCAAATATCGAAATAAAAAGTAGCGGATCTTTGTCCAGATGCCAACCCCAATCTTCAACGAAAACTTCAAGCAAATCGATCAACTTTGGTCCAATTTTCAAAAAGACCGACGAAGGGGAGGTCCCCCTCCGCGCCAAGATGTCAAAAAATGAGGTACCCTATTTTCACCACATGAACGCCCCCTACGATCTCTGAAAGTTTCAAGTAAATCGGTTCAGCTGTTTCGGAGCCAACTCGGAACATACAAACAAACAAATAAACAAACATAAAGTGAATTTTATATATATAGATAGAGATAGATAGATGTTGTCAAAATTGTATTTCTATAGAAAAATTTTTCAAAATTGTATTTCTATAGAAAATTTTGTCACAATTTTATTTCTATAGAAAATTTTCTCAAAATGTTATTTCTGTAGAAAATTTTTGCAAAATTTTATTTCTATAAGAAATTTTATCAAAATTTTTTTTCTGTAGAAAAATTTCGCAAAATTTTATTTTATTTTATTTTTGTAGAAAATTTTGTCAACATTTTATTTCTATAGAAAATTTTGTATACATTTTATTTCTATAGAAAATTTTGTCAAAGTTTTATTTCTATAGAAAATGTTGTCAAAATTTGTACTTCTGTAGAAAAATTTTGTCAAAATTTTATTTCTATAGAAAATTTTGTCAAAATTTTATTTCTATAGAAAACTTTGTCAAAATTTTATTTCTATAGAAAACTTTGTCAAAATTTTATTTCTATGTTATAGAAAATTTTGTCAAAATTTTATTTCTATAGAAAATTTGTCAAAATTTTATTTCCATAGAAAATTTTGTCAACATTTTATTTCTAAGAAAATTTTATCCAAATTTTAGCTTTATATAAAATTTTCTCAAAATTTTATTTCTATAGAAAATTTTGTCAAAATTTTATTTCTATAGAATATTTTCTCAAAATGTTATTTCTCTAGAAAATTTTCGCAAAATTTTATTTCTATAAGAAATTTAATCAAAATTTTATTTCTGTAGAAAATTTTCGCAAAATTTTACTTCTATAGAAAATTTTGTCAAATTTTATTTCTAATGAAAATTTGCTCATAATTTTATTTCTGTAGAAAATTTTATAGAATTTTTTTTTCTTTTTATAGAAAATTTTGTCAAAATTTTATTTCTATAGAAAATTTTCTCAAAATTTTATTTCTGTAGAAAATTTTCTCAAAATTTTATTTCTGTAGAAAATTTTGTCAAAAGATGTTCTTCTGTGGAAAATTTTGTCAAATTTTATTTCTAATGAAAATTTTCTCATAATTTTATTTCTGTAGAAAATTTTTGCACAATTTTATTTCTATAGAAAATTTTGTCAACATTTTATTTCTATAGAAAATATTCTCAAAATGATTTTAAAGAAAATTTTGTCAAAATTTTATTTCTATAGAAAATATTCTCAAAATTTTATTTCTATAGAAAATTTTGTCAAAATTTTATTTCTGTAGAAAATTTTCTCAAATATTATTTCTATAGAAAATTTTGTAAAAATTTTATTTCTATAGAAAATTTTGTCAAAATATTATTTCTATGGAAAATTTTGTCAAAATTTTATTTTTATAGAAAATTTGGTCAAAATTTTATTTCTATAGAAAATTTTCGCTAAATTTTGTTTCTATAGAAAATTTTCGCTAAATTTTGTTTCTATAGAAAATTTTGTCAAAACTTGTACTTCTGTAGAAAAATGGTGTTAACATATTTTTCTAAAGGTTTTTTGCAAAATTTTATTTCTATAGAAAATTTTTTTCAAAATTTGTACTTCTGTAGAAAAATTTTGTCAAAATTTTTTTCGATAAAAATTTTTTTACAAAATTTTATTTCTATAGAAAATGTTGTCAAGATTTTATTTCTATAGAACATTTTGTAAAAATTTTATTTTTGTAGAAAGTTTAGTCAAAATTTTATTTCTATAGAAAAGTTTCTCAAAATTTTATTTCTATAAAAAAATTTGTCAAAATTTTATTTCTTTAGAAAATTTGGTCAAAGAGTTATTTCTATAGAAAATTTTGTCAAAATTTTATTTCAATAGAAAATTTTGTCAAAATTTTATATCTATAGAAAAGTTTCTCAAAATTTTATTTCTATAGAAAATTTTGTCAAAATTTTATTTCTATAGAAAATTTGGTCAAAGAGTTATTTCTATAGAAAATTTTGTCAAAATTTTATTTATGTAGAAAATTTGCCAACATTTTATTTCTATAGAAAATTTTGTCAAAATTGTATCTTTATAGAAAATTTTGTCAAAATTTTATTTTTATAGAAAATTTTGTCAAAATTTTATCTTTATAGAAAATTTTGTCAAAATATTATTTCTATGGAAAATTTTGTCAAAATTTTATTTTTATAGAAAATTTGGTCAAAATTTTATTTCTATAGAAAATTTTCGCTAAATTTTGTTTCTATAGAAAATTTTCGCTAAATTTTGTTTCTATAGAAAATTTTGTCAAAACTTGTACTTCTGTAGAAAAATGGTGTTAACATATTTTTCTAAAGGTTTTTTGCAAAATTTTATTTCTATAGAAAATTTTTTTCAAAATTTGTACTTCTGTAGAAAAATTTTGTCAAAATTTTTTTCGATAAAAATTTTTTTACAAAATTTTATTTCTATAGAAAATGTTGTCAAGATTTTATTTCTATAGAACATTTTGTAAAAATTTTATTTTTGTAGAAAGTTTAGTCAAAATTTTATTTCTATAGAAAAGTTTCTCAAAATTTTATTTCTATAAAAAATTTTGTCAAAATTTTATTTCTTTAGAAAATTTGGTCAAAGAGTTATTTCTATAGAAAATTTTGTCAAAATTTTATTTCAATAGAAAATTTTGTCAAAATTTTATATCTATAGAAAAGTTTCTCAAAATTTTATTTCTATAGAAAATTTTGTCAAAATTTTATTTCTATAGAAAATTTGGTCAAAGAGTTATTTCTATAGAAAATTTTGTCAAAATTTTATTTATGTAGAAAATTTGCCAACATTTTATTTCTATAGAAAATTTTGTCAAAATTGTATCTTTATAGAAAATTTTGTCAAAATTTTATTTTTATAGAAAATTTTGTCAAAATTTTATCTTTATAGAAAATTTTGTCAAAATTTTATTTCTATAGAACATTTTGTAAAACTTTTATTTTTGTAGAAAGTTTAGTCAAAATTTTATTTCTATAGAAAAGTTTCTCAACATTTTATTTCTATAAAAAATGTTGTCAAAATTTTATTTCTTTAGAAAATTTGGTCAAAGAGTTATTTCTATAGAAAATTTTGTCAAAATTTTATTTCAATAGAAAATTTTGTCAAAATTTTATATCTATAGAAAAGTTTCTCAAAATTTTATTTCTATAGAAAATTTTGTCAAAATTTTATTTCTATAGAAAATTTGGTCAAAGAGTTATTTCTATAGAAATTTTTGTCAAAATTTTATTTATGTAGAAAATTTGCCAACATTTTATTTCTATAGAAAATTTTGTCAGAATTTTATCTTTATAGAAAATTTTGTCAAAATTTTATTGCTATAGAAAATTTTGTCAAAATTTTATTTATGTAGAAAATTTTGTCAAAATTTTATCTTTATAGAAAATTTTGTCAAAATTTTATCTTTATAGAAAATTTTGTACAAATTTTTTGCTATAGAAAATTTTGTCAAAATTTTATCGCTATAGAAAATTTTGTAAAGATTTTTTGCTATAGAAAATTTTGCCAAAACTTTATTTCTGTAAAATATTTTTTCTATAGAAAAAAATCTACCGAAACGTGAAGAGTTCTACATCTACTCTTTTCTTCCGACTAAAAATCGATTTGTCCTATTTCGTCGTTTGCATGCCTAGTTCATTAATTTCATGGTACTATAACTCTTTCAGGTATTTATTTCTTATTACAGAACACCTTTGTGAGTAAAAATGCATAAGAATACCTAAGTTGTTGTTTGCCATAAACTTTATGGCAAAGTTATGTAATTATTTATCATAACACTACATCAAACTTTTTGTTTTAAATAATTCACTTTGACACTATTAAGTTATACAATAAAGATAATGTTCTTGTACTAAAAGGATATTAAGACAATGTACAAAACAGAGAGCAAATGCAAAGAACAAGTATGGAATAGAGAAAACACTGAAAGAATAGTTTTCGTATCTCAATTTAAGACAAACATATTTTTTCAAGCGATGTTCTTTAAAAGCAAAAAAAGCGGAGGCGACTATATCATACCCTAAATTATACCTATTGCTTCCAAACTCAATAGGGTTCTATTTTGATTCAAAGCACAAACTTGCTCCAAATTTGTAGTCGATCAGACTAAAACTGCGACCTACATTATGATCCCAAAAATGTGTTCACAGACAGACGGACATGTGTCTGTCTCGTCTGCTTCTGGGCGTTGCAAATATATGCTAGCCGCTAGTTAGTTCCTCCTTTGCCCTTTTGAAATTTTTAACATAGGGTAACAATATCCCTATTGTATCCTTGTTATATCCTTGTATCTTATTTATATTTGATTTCAATGTCAAATCTAATACGGGCCATAATGATTTTTAAATAACAATATTGACTGACTTTCTGACACAGACAATACCACAAAAAAAAAAGAACGAAATCATCAACGAATACTTCAAACAATCTCAACCCATGACACGTACGATTGCCAGTGATTGATAGGACAATTTGGTATTCAGCTAACGACCGGCCAACTGAGACTTCTACAAGGATAATAAAAGCAAGAATACTACAACCAGCAGCATGCAACATAAACAACTCATGATTAATGGTGCTACCATGCTTGGTCTATAAACATTTAAGAAGCAATGAAAAACGGGTCCTTATATCACAAAAAAAATCCAAAAAAAAAAAAAACATGAAAATTTTCAAGCCTACGATGAGGCGAGTGTGGCTCTTAAAGAGCCCAGCATATTATATTTTTGGTGAGCAAATGCTTTCTAGCATTCTTAAATAGAGCCCATGAAAACCAAAAAAATCTATACACTCAAAAAAAAAAAAAGTTACTTGGAGCCAACATTTTGTCAGAATTTTTTTCTACAGAAAATTTTGTCAAAATTTTATATTTTTAAGAAAATTTTGTCAAAATTTTATTTCTATGGAAAATTGTTTTAAAATTTTATTTCTAAAGGAAATTTTTGTCAATATTTTATTTCTATAGAAAATTTTTCCAAAATTTTATTTCTATAGAAAATTATCTGAACATTTTATTTCTATTAAAAATTGTGTCAAAACTTTATTCCTTTAGAAAATTGCCTCAAAATTTTATTTCTATATAAAATTTTGTTAAAATTTTATTTTTATAGAAAATTTTGTCAAAATTTTATTTCTATAGAAAATTATGTCAAAATTTTATTTCTACAGCAAATTTTGTCAACATGTTAATTCTATAGAATTTTTATACCCTTCACCACTACTGTGGTACAGGGTATAATAAGTTTGTGCATTTGTATGTAACGCCAAGAAGGAGTAATCATAGACCAACCTTTTAGTATACGGATCGGCTTAGAATTAAATTCTGAGTCGATTTAGCGATGTCCGTCTGTCTGTCTGTCCGTCTGTCTGTCCGTCTGTCTGTCCGTCTGTCTGTCCGTCTGTCTGTCTGTCTGTCTGTCTGTTGATGTATTTTTGTGTGCAAAGTACAGCTCGCAGTTTTAGTCCGATTGTCCTAAAATTTGGTATTGGGTCCTGTTTCGGCTCAAAGACGATCCCTATTGATTTTAGAAAAAATCGGTTCAGATTTAGATATAGCTGCCATATATATTTTTCACCGATCTGGTCATAATTGGCGTGTATATCAACCGATCTTCTTCAAATTCCGTACATCCGAATATTTTATGAGTCTCGAAAAGCTTGCAACATATCAGCAAAATCGGTTCAGATTTAGATATAGCTCCCATATATAGCTTTTGCCCGATTTACACTCATTTGCCCACATAGGCCAATTTTTTGCTCCGATTTAGTTGAAATTTTGCACAGGGAGTAGAATTAGCGTTGTAACTATGCGTGCCAAATTTGCTTGAAATCGGTTCAGATTTGGATATATCTCCAATATAAAGCTTTCGCCCGATTTACACTCATATGACCACAGAGGCCAATTTTTAACTCCGATTTAGTTGAAATTTTGAACAGGGAGTAGAGTTAGCATTGTAGCTATGCGTGCCAAATTTGGTTGAAATCGGTTTAGATTTAGATATAGCTCCCATATATATGTTTTTCTGATTTCGACAAAAATGCTCAAAATACCAACATTTTCCTTATAAAATCGTCACTGCTTAGTCGAAAAGTTGTAAAAATGACTCTAATTTTCCTAAACTTCTAATACATATATATCGAGCGATAAATCATAAATAAACTTTTTCGAAGTTTCCTTAAAATTGCTTCAGATTTAAACGTTTCTCATATTTTTTTACTAACATTGTGTTCCACCCTAGTGCATTAGCCGACTTAAATTATGAGTCTATAGATTTTGAAGAAGTCTATCAAATTCTTCCCGATCGAGTGATATTTAAATTTATGTATTTGGGACAAACCTTTATATATAGCCCCCAACATATTTGACGGATGTGATATGGTATCGAAAATTTAGATCTACAAAGTGGTGCAGGGTATAATAAAGTCGGCCCCGCCCGACTTTAGACTTTCCTTACTGGTTTTTTTTAAATTCTATTTCTATATAATATTTTTTTTAAATTTTATTTCTATAGAACATTTTGTCAAAATTTTATTTCTATAGTAACTTTTGTCGAAATTTTATTGCTATATCAACTTTTGTCCAAAATTTTATATCTATAGATAATTTTGTCAGTATTTTATTTCTAAAGAAAATTTTCTGAAAATTTAATTTTTATAGAAAATTTTATTCTATAGAAAATTATGTCAAAATTTTATTTCTATAGAAAATTTTGTCAAAATTTTAGTTGTACAGCAAATTTGGTCAAAATGTTAATTCTATAAAAGCTGTTTTTCAAAATTTCATTTTTTTTAGAAAATTTTGTTAAATTTTTTGTCTATAAAAACTTTCCTCAAAATTTTATTTCTATAGAAAATTTTGCCAAAAACGTTATTTCTGGAAAATTTTTCTCAAAATTTTATGTCTATAGACAATCTTCCCAAAATTTTATTTCTATAGAAACTCGTGTTAAAATTTTAGTTCTATAGAAAATTTTCTCATATATATAGAAAATTTTGTCAAAATTTTATTTGTATAGACAATTTTCTCAAAAATTTTATTGTATTTGTATCGAAATTTTTTTCAAAAATTTAATTTCTTTAGAAAATTTTGTCAAAATTTTATGTCTGTAGAAGATTTTATTTCTATAGAAAATTTTGTTAAAATTTTGTATTTTAGAAAATTTTGTCAAAATTTTATTTCTATAGAAAAATTTTTGCAAAATTTTATTTCTCTAAAAAATTTTTGCAAAATTTTATTTCTCTAAAAAATTTTGTCAAAATTTTATTTTTGTAGAATATGTAGGCAAGATTCTATCTCTATAGAAAATGTTGTTAAAATTTTATTTCTAAAGAAATTTTTGTCAAAATTTTATTCTTTATAAATTTTTCTCAAAATTTTATTTCTATAGAAAATTTTGTCAAAATTTTATCAAATTTTTATTTCTATCGAAAATTTTGACAAAATTTTATTTCCATAGAAAATTTTGTCAAAATTTTATTTCCATAGAAAAATTTGTCAAAATTTTATTTCCATAGAAAATTTTGTCAAAATTTTATTTCCATGGAAAATTTCCCTAAAATTTTATTTTTATAGAAACTTTGGTAAAAATTTTATTTCTATAGAAAATTTTGTCAACATTTTACTTCAATAGACAATTTTCTCAAAAATTTTATTTTATTTGTATCGAAATTTTTTCAAAAATTTAATTTCTTTAGAAAATTTTGTCAAAATTTTATGTCTGTAGAAGATTTTATTTCTATAGAAAATTTTGTTAAAATTTTGTATTTTAGAAAATTTTGTCAAAATTTTATTTCTATAGAAAAATTTTTGCAAAATTTTATTTCTCTAAAAATTTTTGTCAAAATTTTATTTTTGTAGAATCCGTAGGCAAGATTCTATCTCTATAGAAAATGATGTTAAAATTTTATTTCTAAAGAAATTTTTGTCAAATATTTATTCTTTAAAAATTTTTCTCAAAATTTTATTTCTATAGAAAATTTTGTCAAAATTTTATCAAATTTTTATTTCTATCGAAAATTTTGACAAAATTTTATTTCCATAGAAAATTTTGTCAAAAATTTATTTCCATAGAAAAATTTGTCAAAATTTTATTTCCATAGAAAATTTTGTCAAAATTTTATTTCCATGGAAAATTTCCCTAAAATTTTATTTTTATAGAAACTTTGGTAAAACTTTTATTTCTATAGAAAATTTTGTCAACATTTTATTTCTATAGACAATTTTGTCAAAATTTTATTTCGATAGAATATTTTGTAAAAATTTTATTTTTGTAGAAAATTTGGTCAAAATTATACTTCTATTGAAAATTTTGTCACAATTTTATTTTTGTAGAATATGTAGGCAAGATTCTATCTCTATAGAAAATGTTGTTAAAATTTTATTTCTAAAGAATTTTTTGTCAAAATTTTATTCTTTAAAATTTTTTTTCAAAATTTTATTTCTATAGAAAATTTTGTCAAAATTTTATCAAATTTTTATTTCTATCGAAAATTTTGACAAAATTTTATTTCCATAGAAAATTTTGATAAAATTTTATTTCCATAGAAAAATTTGTCAAAATTTTATTTCCACAGAAAATTTTGTCAAAATTTTATTTCCATGGAAAATTTCCCTAAAATTTTATTTTTATAAAAACTTTGGTAAAACTTTTATTTCTATAGAAAATTTTGTCAACATTTTATTTCTATAGACAATTTTGTCAAAATTTTATTTCGATAGAATATTTTGTAAAAATTTTATTTTTGTAGAAAATTTGGTCAAAATTTTACTTCTATTGAAAATTTTGTCACAATTTTATTTTTGTAGCATATGCAGGCAAGATTCTATCTCTATAGAAAATTTTGTCAAAATTTTATCAAATTTTTATTTCTATTGAAAATTTTGTCACAATTTTATTTCTTTCATTCGTTTTGTTCTTTAATCATTGTTGTTGTTTTTTTGATTACAGGTTAAAACCATACATTGACAAAACTACAAGTGTAGCTTAACCAACAGAGGTAAAGAATGTTTGTCAAATTTATTTTATTTCTATAGAAAAATTTTGTTAAAATTTTGTATCTATATAAATTTTGTGAAAATATAATTTCTATAGAAAATTTTGTTGAAATTTTAGTTCTATAGAATTTTTTTTAAAATTTTAGTTTTTTAGAAAAAGTTGTCAAATTTGGTCAACATTATAGAAATATTTCGATAGAAAATGTTGTCAAAATTTTATTTCTATAAAAAAAAATTGTCGAAATTTTATCTCTATAGAACATTTTCTCAAAAAAATTTTTCTTTAGAAATTTTGTCAAAATTTAATTTCTCGGAAAAATTTTATCAAAATGGTATTTCCGTAGAAATTTTTTTTCAAAAGTTTATGGAAAATTTACTTTCTTTAGAAAATTTTCACAAAATTTTATTTCTATAGGAAATTTTTTCAAAATTTTATTTCTATAGGAAATTTTGTCAAAATTTTATTTCTATAGAAAATTTTGTCAAAATTTTATTTCTATATGAAATTTCTGAAAATTTTATTTCTACAAAAAATTGTATCAAAATTTTATTTCTATGGAAAATGTTGTCAAAATTTTATTTCTATAGAAAATTTTGTCATAATTTTATTTCATAGAAAATTTTGTCATAATTTTATTTCCTAGAAAATGTTGACAAAAGTTTATTTCCATACAAAATTTTGTCAAAATTTTATTTCTATAGGAACTTTTGTCAAAATTTTATTTCTATAGGAAATTTTGTCAAAATTGTATTTCTATAGAAAATTTTGTCAGTTTGTCTAAGGCATCCAATTCGAACAAATATAAACTAATTGTAAAAATTTATTGTTATTCCCGTCATTTTTGCTATTGAAGAATAAAAATGTCAAAAAATAATACTTGTTTTTGTATCAGATATCAGCCAACTTGTATGTCTGTTTATCCCACTTAGTTTTGCAGACAGCCAGTATACAGTACATTTCTTATCCTTATCTAAAAAAAATAGGTCAATTTCATCTCACTCACATACTTCTTAGTTTTTATTATTCAATTAAAATCGTAATCCCAGTTAGTATGGTCCCATTTTGACACTACATTATTTATTATTTTTTATTGTATTTTGGAAATTCCATTAATCCACGTGCCTAAAAAGAAATTGAAATTCAACCAAATAAGATTTGGGAATGCGTGACAACTATGCAACAATTTTGGCACGAAGAAGGACCTTTATTGTTTTTCTTGGAAAATCAGGCCTCCATAATAATGACAGTGTAACCGGTGAAGCGTATAAATAATTCACGAGCATCATATGCCAAAAAACAGAGAAAAGTATGTCTGCAAAATATTCTATGTTTTCACCCATATAACTGTCAGAAAAATTTTTGTGCTTCGTTAGAAGTTATTGTTATATGACATTTTGGCAATGGACATTGTATGACCATATCTTTAACAGATGTCTGCATGGAAACTTTTAAATGTGATGATATAGTTCCAGCAAAAAAAAAATATATATATATATATATATAAAATTATGAAATTCGAGCCGGTTTGGACCATATTTGATGCAATGTCGATTTTACTCTCAAAACTCAAAATTTCCCAAAAAATCTAGGAAAAGTGTGTTCCCAAGAAAAGTGATTTAAAATATGTATATATGTTAATTATAGATTTAAGGCAATTAGGGAAAATTCTAAAATTTTTAAAATGTTATAAGATTTCTTTTAATGAAAACCCTTTTCCCATACCAAGCTCCAAAATCTAATCAAAATGTCTAATAAATGAGAATTTCTTTAATTGTTTGTAGTTTTCAAAAAAAAATATAAGGAGGTGTGAAAACCGTGATTAGTTTACCTTCAATTTATTTTACTGGCATTGTACTTTTTTCATTTGCCTTAAATCATGCTCTAGCTGTAATTAAAGAACATGATCCGAAGCCACAACCCTCTTAGAGTTTATTCCCTTCTATCTCTGTGAACATAAGCCCCACATGACAGCAAGAGTACATCACACGTTTACACTTAAAGTAGGCCATGTCCCATTTCGGGAGCCAATGGAATAGCTCCTAATGGACTACGTAAGGCGAGACTTTAACATTGTTATGGTCACTGCAACCACTGCCGAGCATTTGGCCAAATACCTCAATTGCCCATATAACCTCACGTGTATGTACCATGAACGATAGCCAAGGGTGTTGTTAATAGCTTTGACACGTTAACGGAGTTACCGGTATCAGAGGAGGAGCGTGCTAGACCAATTTAGCCAAATCAAGGATGTATTCTTTTCAGTAGCATGGTTTTGGTTGACTGAAAATTCACGCTGGGTTAACAAAAGAAGCGTATCACTTAAGTTTATATATGGAGAATGAGATTGAAGAAGGGTTTTACTTAAAGCTGTTTAAATATGGATGAAGGCAAGTATATCCTTCAAACCCGTTCATCGGTATAATCCTGAAAGTAAAAGGAGCCCAGAATATCGTTTCTTTTAAATAATACTACCGGACACCAGCACAGAAAATGGTAGGAGTCTTCCGTTGTCTTTGGGTCAAGACCACGGTTGCCACTCGAATCTACCAAAATTTCAAGAAAATTTTACCAAAAACAACTATCAAATCAAAAATTTTAGTTTGCATTTGATGATCAAATCATTGTGGTTATTATAAAAAAAATGTTTCTTCGAAACAATTTTATTTTTTATTTATTTTAGAAATTTATTTATAATTTATTGTCACTCCTAATAGCGCCATTCAATTTTGGTGTATAAATATTCCTTGAATTATAAACGATTTGAAGTTTTAAATATTTTTAGCTTACTACAACAAGGGAAATTTTCTTCCTTTACAAAAAGTGAAAACATTTTATTTTTTTATAGAAAAATTGTCTAAATTTCATTTTTATATAAAATTTTGCTTTTCTATACAAAATTTTGTTAAAATTTCATTCCTATAGGAAATTTTGTTAAAATTTTATTCCTATAAAAAATTTTGTCAAAATTTTATTCCTAAAAAATCTTGTCAACATTTTATTCTTAGAGAAAATTTTGTCAAAATTGTATTGCTGTAGAAAATTTCGTGAAAATTTTATTTCTATAGAAAATTTTGTCAAAATTGTATGTCTATAGAAAATTTTGTGAAAATTTTATTTCTATAGAAAATTTTTTCAAAATGTTAATCCTATAGAAAATTTTCTCAAAATTTTATTTCTACATAAAATTTTGTCAACTATTTTATTCCAATGTTAGCAAAATGTTATTTCTATAGAAAATTATGCCAACATTTTATGCCTGTAGAAAATTTTGTCAGAATTTTATTCCTAGAGCAAGTTTTGTCAAAATTGTATTCCTATAGAAATTTTTGTCAAAATTTTATTCCCTGACAATATATTATCAAAATTGTATTTCTATAGAATAAAACTTTGACATATTTTTATCAAAATTGTATTCCTGAGAAAATATATATATATATATATATATATATATATATATATATATATATATATATATATATATATATATATATATATATATATATATATATATATATATATATATATATATATATATATATATATATATATATATATATATATATATATATATATATATATATATATATATATATATATATATATATATATATATATATATATATATAAAGGGTGATTTGTTAAGAGCTTGATAACTTTTTTTTTAAAAAAACGCATAAAATTTGCAAAATCTCATCGGTTCTTTATTTGAAACGTTAGATTGGTCCATGACATTTACTTTTTGAAGATAATTTCATTTAAATGTTGACCGCGGCTGCGTCTTAGGTGGTCCATTCGGAAAGTCCAATTTTGGGCAACTTTTTCGAGCATTTCGGCCGGAATAGCCCGAATTTCTTCGGAAATGTTGTCTTCCAAAGCTGGAATAGTTGCTGGCTTATTTCTGTAGACTTTAGACTTGACGTAGCCCCACAAAAAATAGTCTAAAGGCGTCAAATCGCATGATCTTGGTGGCCAACTTACCGGTCCATTTCTTGAGATGAATTGTTCTCCGAAGTTTTCCCTCAAAATGGCCATAGAATCGCGAGCTGTGTGGCATGTAGCGCCATCTTGTTGAAACCACATGTCAACCAAATTCAGTTCTTCCATTTTTGGCAACAAAAAGTTTGTTAGCATCGAACGATAGCGATCGCCATTCACCGTAACGTTGCGTCCAACAGCATCTTTGAAAAAATACGGTCCAATGATTCCACCAGCGTACAAACCACACCAAACAGTGCATTTTTCGGGATGCATGGGCAGTTCTTGAACGGCTTCTGGTTGCTCTTCACTCCAAATGCGGCAATTTTGCTTATTTACGTAGCCATTCAACCAGAAATGAGCCTCATCGCTGAACAAAATTTGTCGATAAAAAAGCGGATTTTCTGCCAACTTTTCTAGGGCCCATTCACTGAAAATTCGACGTTGTGGCAGATCGTAAGTCTATTCATGATGAAATGTCAAAGCATACTGAGCATCTTTCTCTTTGACACCATGTCTGAAATCCCACGTGATCTGTCAAATACTAATGCATGAAAATCCTAACCTCAAAAGAATCACCCTTTATATATATATATATATATATATATATTTTTTTTTTTTTTTTTTTTTTTTTTTTTTTATACCCTCCACCATAGGATGGGGGTATATTAACTTTGTCATTCCGTTTGTAACACATCGAAATATTGCTCTAAGACCCCATAAAGTATATATATTCTGGGAAGTGGTGAAATTCTGAGTCGATCTAAGCATGTCCGTCCGTCCGTCTGTCCGTCCGTCTGTGGAAATCACGCTAACTTCCGAACGAAACTAGCTATCGACTTGAAACTTGGCACAAGTAGTTGTTATTGATGTAGGTTGGATGGTATTGAAAATGAGCCATATCGGCCCACGTTTACGTATAGCCCCCATATAAACCGATCCCCAAATTTGGCTTGCGGAGCCTTCCGGAACAGCAAAATTCATCCGATCCGGTTGAAATTTGGTACGTGGTCTAAGTATACGGTCTCTAACAACCATGCAAAAATTGGTCCATATCGGTCCATAATTATATATAGCCCCCATATAAACCGATTCCCAGATTTGACCTCCGGAGCCTCTTGGAGGGGCAAAATTCATCCGATCCGGTTGAAATTTGGTACCTGATGTTAGTATACGGTCTCTAACAACCGTGCAAAAATTGGTCCATATCGGTCCATAAATATATATAGCTCCCATATAAACCGATCCCCAGATTTGACCTCCGGAGCCTCTTGGAGGAGCAAACTTCATCCTACCCGATTGAAATTTGGTACGTGGTGTTAGTATATGGTCTCTAACAACCATGCAAAAACTGGTCCATATCGGTCAATAATTATATACAGCTCCCATATAAACCGATCCCCAGATTTGACCTCCGGAGCCTCTTGGAGGGGCAAAATGCATCCGATCCGTTTGAAATTGGGTACCTGATGTTAGTATACGGCCTCTAACAAGCATGCAAAAATTGATCCATATCGGTCCATAATTATATATAGCTCCCATATAAACCGATCCCCAGATTTGAACTCTGGAGCCTCTTGGATGAGCAAAATTCATCCGATCCAATTGAAATTTAGTACGCGGTGTTAGTATATGGTCTCTAACAACCATGCAAAAATTGGTCCATATCGGTCCATAATTATATATAGCTCCCATATAAACCGATCCCCAGATTTGACCTCCGGAGCCTCTTGGAGGAGCAAAAGTCATCCGATGCGGTTGAAATTTGGTACATTTCGTTAGTATATGGCCTCTAACACCCATGTAAAAATTGTCAAATTTTATTACTATAAAAAGTTTTGTCAAAATTTCATTTCTATAGAAAGTTTTGTAAAAAATTTATTTCTATAGCAATGTTTGTCAACATTTTATTACCATAGAAAATTTTGTCAAAATTTTATTTCTATAGAAAACTTTGTAAAAAATTTATTTCTGTAGAAAATTTTGTCAACATTTTATTTCTATAGAAAATTTTGTCAAAATTTTATTGCTATAGAAAATTTTGTCAACATTTTACTTCCATAGAAAATTTTGTAAAAAATTTATTTCTATAGAAAATTTTGTCAAGTTTTTATTTCTATAGAAAATTTTGTCAAAATTTTATTTCTATAGAAAATTTTGTAAAAAATTTATTTCTATAGAAACTTTTGTCAAGTTTTTATTTCTATAGAAAATTTTGTCAAAATTTTATTTCTATAGAAAATTTTGTCAAACTGAATTATATACGTACTTAATCGGCTTTTTTTTTTGTTTAATATATACCCCTTACGGACTAACTTACACTTTAGAAGACAGTGTTAAAAAGTTTTACGATACCTTGCCATCGGCAAGTGTTATCGCAACCCAAGTAATTCGATTGTGGATGACAGCCTTTAGTAGAAGTTCCTACGCAATCCATGGTGGAGGGTACATAAGATTCGGCCTGGCCGAACTTACGGCCGTATATACTTGTTTTTTGTTTAAATTTATTATTCCTATAAGAAATTTGTATCAAAATGCTTATTCCTACAGAAAATTTTTTTCTAAATTTTATTTTTGTAGAATATTTTCTCAAAATTTTATTCCTAGACAATATTTTGTCAAAATTTTATTCCTATAAGAAATTTGTATCAAAATGTTTATTCCTAGAGAAAATTTTATCTATATTTTTTTATTTTTGTAGAATATTTTGTCAAAATTTTATTCCTAGACAATATTTTGTCAAAATGTTATTCCTAGAGAAATGTTATCAAAATGTTATTTCTAGAGGAAATGTTGTTAAAATTTTATTTCTATAGAAAATTTTGTCAAAATGTTATTTTTGTAGAATATTTTCTAAAAAATTTATTCCTAGACAATATTTTGTCAAAATTTTATTCTTAGAGAAAATTTTTATCAAAATTTTTATTCGTAGAGAATGTTTTGTCAAAATTTTATTTTTGTAGAATATTTTCTCAAAATTTTATTCCTAGACAATATTTTGTCAAAATTTTATTACTATAAGAAATTTGTATCAAAATGTTATTTCCTAGAGAAAATTTTATCTATATTTTTTATACCCTAAACCACATAGTGGTTTGGGTATAATAAGTTTGATCGGCCAAAAAATGTGCCTGCCAGAAATATTGATTTTAGACCCCATAAAATATATACCGATCGACTCAGAATCACCTCCTGAGTCGATCTAGCGCTTGGTGTCCGTCCGTCCGTCTGTCCATGTATTTGTTGTTCACAGGATTTCGGTCGCAATTATTAACCGATTTTTATGAAATTTGGTACAGGGAGTTTTTTAAGCACAAGGACGAACGCTATTGAATTTGGAAGAAATCGGATCAAATTTAGATATAGCTCCCATATATATGTATCGCCCGATTTCGACAAATGGGGTCACGTTGCGCGTTTTTGCAAACGCATCGTCACCAAATTTGGCAAAAGGTAATCTTTTCCATCGCCCTTCAAGTCTGCAAAAAATTATCGAAATCGGTTCAGATTTAGATATAGCTCCCATATATATGTACCGCCCGATTTTTATAAATTTGGCCATAAAAACCCTTATTTATCAACCGATCTGACCCAAATTTGGCTAAATGTAGTCTTCTATAGCACTTACTATATGTGCAAAAAATCATCGAAATCGGTTCAGATTTAGATATAGCTCCCATATATATGTATAGCCCGATTTTTCCAAATTTGGCCATAGAACCCTTATTTATTAACCGATCTTACTAAAAGTTTGCTAGATTCAGTCCTCTATAGTACTAACTATATGTGCAAAATTTCATCGAAATCGGTTCAGATGTAGATATAGCTCCCATATATGTATCACCCGATTTTGAAAAAATCGCCCCTAATAACCTTATGTTTGACCATACAAGCCTCATTTCTTAACTGATCTTGCACAAGGTAACCTTTTGTGGTATTAATCAAACCCGCAAAATATTATGCAATTTGGTTCAGATTTAGATATACCTTCCATATATATTCATCGCTCTATTTTCCCAAATTTGGCCATAATACTCTTATTTATTAACCAATGTTACTCAAATTTCAAATTTTGACGTATTTATACGTACTTGTAGCTTTTACATAAGAATATTGCTCGATTTTTACAAATTTTGATTTATTACCCACACTAATTTAACGATTTGCTCTTTTTTAATAATGGGCTCAATATTAGTGGCATACTAACTCCGTAGGTGCAATATCAACACAGCCAGTGTTGCTAGAAGTAGGGGAAATTCCCTATATGTAGGGTTTTTCTAATATTTAGCGTCTTGTAGGGACGTAAGGCCACAATGTAGGACATTTTCAGTCAACATAATTTGTAATAATTTTTACATTTTGGTGGCTCTAGAGGAGGAAATTAGAAGCCGGCAAGGCTTGATCTTTAATAATGTGTGGTAAACTTTATTCCTGTAGAAAATTTTGTCAAAATTGTATTTCTATAGAACATTTTGTCAAAATTGTATTTCTATAGAAATTTTTTTCAAAATATTATTTCTATAAAATATTTTCTCAAAATTTTATTTCTGTGGAATTTTTTCTCAAAATTTTATTTCTATAGAATTTATTGTCAAAATTTTATTTCTATAGAAAAATTTCTCACAAAAATTTGTTTATAGAAACTTTTTCCAAAATGTTATTTTTATAGAGATTTAACAAAAAAGGTTACTAATTTGGGTAGAATTCTACCAACTGTGGCAACCGTGGTGGTAATACAAATTTATATTCTAAGTTATATACGTTGCATATTCATGTTTTAAGATAATAAAGTACTTAGAACTATTTTTGTTTTGTATTTTTTTTTTAATTTAACGAAAAATATAGTAGGGAAAATTGTTTGGGAATGTATGGGAAAGTAGGGAACTTTTTTTTTTCCTTGTAGGGTAAACCGAACATTTTCCCTGGCAACATTGACTATGAGCTACAGTCAGATTGACACAAAGCACCCATAGACATGTACCCCTTAATTTTCTTAAATATGTAACTGCGGTTTATCTCCCAGACCTATATGTTACCCCACAAATGCTTATGATTACTAATTCTGTAATGGTGGTTTAGGGTATGATATAGTCGGCCCCGCCCGACTTTCTACTTTACTTACTTGTTTATTTTTGTAGAATATTTTGTCAAAATGTTATTCCTAGAGAAATGTTATCAAAATGTTATTTCTAGAGGAAATGTTGTTAAAATTTTATTTCTATAGAAAATTTTGTCAAAATGTTATTTTTGTAGAATATTTTCTAAAAATTTTATTCCTAGACAATATTTTGTCAAAATTTTATTCTTAGAGAAAATTTTTATCAAAATTTTTATTCGTAGAGAATGTTTTGTCAAAATTTTATTTTTGTAGCATATTTTCTCAAAATTTTATTCCTAGACAATATTTTGTCAAAATTTTATTACTATAAGAAATTTGTATCAAAATGTTATTTCCTAGAGAAAATTTTATCTATATTTTTTTATTTTTGTAGAATATTTTGTCAAAATGTTATTCCTAGAGAAATGTTATCAAAATGTTATTTCTAGAGGAAATTTTGTCAAAATGTTATTCCTATAGAATTTTTCAAATTTTTTTTCCTAGAGAAAATTTTCTGAAAATGTTATTCCTATAGATTTTTTTTTGTCTAAAGTTTCTTCCTAGATGTTGTCAAAATTTTATTCATAGAGAAAATTTTATCAAAACTTTATTTCTACACGCAAAGAAAAAAAAAACGTTTGGAAAACGTGTACCGAAAACGTTTTTCTTTTGTTAGAGTTTTTTGAATTGCTTCGAAAATTTTAAACTTTTATCACCAAAAAATTCGTTTGTTACAAAATTTTTATTTTTTCAATAAAAAAAGTTACTTTTGAAATAACAACACAGTCCATTTCGTTTATATCAAACACAGTTCTTTTCTGACTTTAGGTCTTTAATAAGACACATTTTACAGTTCAAAATTTAATATAGTACAATGTAATGTTGAACATTTTTTCGGAATCTTCCGAATATATCTGGAATATATGTAAAAAAAAACTTTGGCCGAAGCAGGGATCGAACCCACGACCCTTGGCATGAGAGTCGGACGTAGCTACCACTGCTCCACGGTGCCAAACTAAATGCTTGTTTCTGTTAAATAAACTTTGTTTATTCGGTTCGTGGGCGCCGCAAGCTATGCTATATAAATATAACTTATATGGATATTTATCAATTAATGACCATAAAAGGTACATAGCTCAGTGGTTAGTGTGTTGGCTTACAATGTGCATGGTCCGCGGTTCGATTCTCCGTCCAGGCGAAAGGTAAAAAAAATTTAAAAATTTATAAAATCGTATAATTTCTTCTACATTGTTGGTATTACAGGAAAAGGTGTTAAGATCTAAAAATCCTCGTGGATGTGAGAAAGATGTGAGGGACAATGCAATTAGCAAGAAAATAATGCTTTTTTTTTGAGCTAGTCTTTATGAAATTGTTTTTACATCCTGGAAAAGAATAAACGTTTATCACAAAAAGTATATACTTTTCTTCCAAATACACTTCCTTACAGCGAAAAGCAAATGAGAAACGAACTTTGTTTGTCTAAAATTTCGTTTGGGAGGAAAGAATTATTTTTTTGCGTTTATAGAAAATTTTGTCAACATTTTTATTTCTTTTTTATTTCTATAGAAAGTTGTCAAAATGTTATTACTACAGGAAATATTGTTAAATTTTTATTCCCGTAGAAAATTTTGTCAAATTTTTATTCTCGTAGAAAAATTTGTCAAAATTTTATTACTAGAGGAAAATTTTGTCAAAGATTTATTCCTATAGAAAATTTTGTCGAACTCCAATTTTTTCCTCCTAACGAAATTTTCATTAGCAAGTGAAAATAATTAATTATTTCCAATAAATTTTCTGGAATAAGTCGATAAATATTTACTAACTTTTGTGATATCAGCGATTGTAATATAGTTTACAGGTCTGACTTTACAAAATAATGAAAATAAAAATGTTCCCCTTTAAATCAATATATCGCTTAATCTACATGGTACTGTTTATTGTGAATCTGTGAAGATCCATCTCCATCCATCTCTGATACTTGCAATGTCCTATGTGCTCTGAGTTTAACAAATGAAGTGTTTAATGCTGTTAACAGCAAAGCTGAGGTTTTCCACATTGCTCAAGTGGCTTTGATTGAACAAAGATGGATGCACAAATCACTCCATTCGGTGCCATGTTGTGGTTTAACTGCACGCTAGTTGAAGAGGGACTACAAAGTGAGTGAGGATTAGAATTAATCGATTTCCAAATTTACCCCGGAATGATATAAGGATGCTTAAACTAATCGCTTAAAATTTTCGATTACTTCTATTGGAAGTTTGTGGTCCATAGCAGGTGAAAGGCAAGCCACTTTGTCTATTGGCAATTAAGATATCTTTAACACTGCACCGTATGTACCAGAAGGAAATGAGGTAAAAAGTAGAGATACAAATATTGATTATCCATTGTTTGCTATTTTATTATATTATTTCCTACACTTGTTTTTTGCAAATTGAAAAAAATGTATTAAAAATAATAAAGTTTTTTCTGTTGCTTATGAAAATGTCATATCCTAGCAAAAAAATTTGGAAAGGCACAACTTTAAAAGCACTTCCAAAAGATGTACTCACAAATATGTTCTTTATTTTAACTACACAGGAAGTTCTTTTAATTCAATTATTCACAACTCGCTTTTTTCTTATTTTTAATGGGTAAATTAATTTTTTTGTTTCAAAAAGGTTAAAAACAGAGAAAGCATTAGTAAAATGGTACATATTATTGAAATTTTGCCGAAAAAAATTTCTAAATCTATTTTATTTCAAAAGTTTCAGACAAGCGTTGGAATGCATCCAAAGTCATAAAAAATTATAAAACTTATTTATTTGGCAAAATATGACAATATTTTTTTATTCACATCCAAAACACTGAATTTGTATCACAAAGTAAGAAGGGGTGCAAATTCAGTGCAACGGCTGTTAAAATGGTGAACATCCTTCCTATGAAAAACCCATGTTAAATTCTGCGCCAATATTGCACTTCTTCCGGATCCAAAAAGAACATTTTCACTACTTTTTGGCGACGCTTTTTTTTGGTGGGATTATGAAGGAAAACGGAGTTAAAAATTATTTAAATGCCTTTAGCGCTATATGAAGTTCAAGACAGACAAAATTTAAGAATAAATAGAATTTTGACAAAATTTTCTTAGAAATAAAATTCTGACAAAATTTCCTATAGAAATAAAATTTTGACAAAATTTTCTACAGGAACAAAATTTGTAGACAAATTCTTTAGAAATAAAATTTTGACAAAATTTTCTATAGAAATAAAAATGTTGTGAAATTTTTCTATAGAAATAAAATTCGTTTTGTTTTGTTATTGTTGGTTTTGTTTTTTTTTTTCTTTAATCATTGTTGTTGTTTTTTTGATTTCAGCTTATAACCATGCATTGACAAAACTACAAGTGCACCCTCAAACATGTTTTAAGAGCAAAATGTTATTTTTGGGTGGTGACCACGTAACATGGTTTTCGCAAATATGTTATTTTCTCGGAAATCATGTATCTGATTTCGGCAAGCAGGTTATATTTGACGAGAAAATAACATTTTAGTGGCAAACATGTTACATGGTCACCATACAAAAATAACATTTTGCTCTTGTTTGACGTGATCATTAGATAGGGTCACGGCCTAAAGGAAAAAAAAGTTGATGCGGTCACCCCCCAGTTTTGTAGCATATTCGAAGACAATTTCAGAACACCAAAACTTTTTTTTTCGTGCACCCTACGACAACCCGAAATACAATTTATTGTGCTGTGTCGTCATTTGAAGTCCGATCGAAAAGAAATGCATATCGTTGTTCGTGGTTGATCAGGGGCTATATTTCGTGCATTGGTCATTTTTGACTCCGACGTCAAATTTGATTTTTAATTTTTATACCCACCACCATAGAATGGTGACGGGGGTATAATAAGTTTGTCATTCCGTTTGTGACACATCGAAATATCGATTTCCGACTATATAAAGTATATATATTCTTGATCAGGGAGAAATTCTAAGACGATATAACGATGTCCGTCTGTCCGTCTGTCTGTCTGTCTGTCTGTCTGTTGTAATCACGCTACAGTCTTCAATAATGAAGCAATCGTGCTGAAATTTTGCACAAACTCGTCTTTTGTGTGCAGGCAGATCAAGTTCGAAGATGGGCTATATCGGTCCAGGTTTTGATATAGTCCCCATATAAACCGACCTCCCAATTTGGGGTCTTGGGCTTATAGAAATCGTAGTTTTTATCCAATTTGCCTGAAATTTGAAATCTAGAGGTATTTTATGACCATAAAGAGGTGTGCCAAAAATGGTGAGTATCGGTCCATATTTTGGTATAGCCCCCATATAGACCGATCTCCCGATTTTACTTCTTGGGCTTATAGAAACCGCAGTTTTTATTCAATTTGCCTGAAATTTGAAATCTAGAGGTATTTTATGACCATAAAGAGGTGTGCCAAAAATGGTGAGTATCGGTCCATATTTTGGTATAGCCCCCATATAGACCGATCTCCCGATTTTACTTCTTGGGCTTATAGAAACCGCAATTTTTATTCAATTTACCTGAAATTGGAAATCTAGAGGTATTGTAGGACCACAAATATGTGTGCCAAAAATTGTGAGTATCCGTCCATATTTTGGTATAGCCCCCATATAAACCGACCTCCCAATTTGGGGTCTTGGGCTTATAGAAACCGTAGTTTTTATCCAATTTGTCTGAAATTGGAAATCTAGAGGTATTTTAGGACTATAAAGAGGTGTACCGAGAATGGTGAGTATCGGTCCATATTTTGGTGTAGCCCCCATATAGACCGATTTCCCGATTTTACTTCTTGGGCTTCTAGAATCCGAAGTTTTTATCCTATTTGCATGAAATTGGAAATCTAGAGGTATTTTCGGGTCATAAAGAGGTGTGCCGAAAACGGTGAGTATCGGTCCATATTTTAGTATAGCCCCCATAAGAACGATCTCCCGATTTAACTCCTTGGGTTTCTAGAAACCGTAGTTTTTATCTGATTTGCCTGAAATTGTAAATATTCTGGTATTTTAGGCTCACAAAAACGTGTATCGGTCCATTTGGTAATGCCTCCACCGACTTCACTTCTTGAGGATGTAGAAGGCGCACTGAACATGAAAATTGCTTGAAACTCAATGTAAAATTTCCAGATTTTACTTCTACAGATTTAAGATTTCAAATCAAGACATTATTTTATAATTTTCTTGCACACTCACAAGAGATGTTGATGATTCCTCTAAAACTCAAACAAAAATGGTTCTTATAAATCCAGAATCTGATATAGTCCTCATAGGTGAAATCTTTAAATTTATCTTCGGGAAGTGTCCTCAAGTCCTCAAACCCTCCTGAAATTTCAAAAGAACCCCTAATATTTGGTTCATTGTGGTGGGTATTTAAGATTCGGCCCAGCCGAACTTATTGCTGTATATACTTGTTTTATTTCGCTTCGTCTACCACTATGATGCCTATTTCTGATAACCATTATAAAGATCTTAAGAAAATATGAAACTTTTTCTTTTGAAGTATTTACTTATATTCGTAAACAAAAAAGTTACAGAGATTTTAAAAAGTCAATAGGTCACCCTACACATAAATAGTTTTTGCTGTGTTGTCATGATGTCCGATCGAAACCACATGCACATCGTTATTCACATCTACGAAATTAATTTATAAGGCATTTAGAACACAAAAACCTGTTTATCTGCAAATTTCTAACGGTACCTTTGTATACATACTCGTTGTTTGCACTACGGCATTTTCTGCGTTATGCAAAGTGCATATGTTTTTGCTGTATAATGGTTATTAGAAATGGTCGTCATAGGGGTATACGAAGCGAAATAAAAAAATTAAAAATCAAATTTGACGTTGGAGTCAAAAATGACCAATGCACGATATATAGCCCCTGATCAACCACGAACAACGATATGCGTTTCTTTTCGATCGGACTTCAAATGACGACACAGCACAATAAATTGTATTTCGGGGGGTCGTAGGGTGCACGGAAAAAAAAATGTTTTGGTGTTCTGAAATTGTCTTCGAATATGCTACAAAACTGGGGGGTGACCGCATCAACTTTTTTTCGTGACCCTATCTAGTGATCATATTCCTTCTCTGCGTGTGTAGCTTAACCAACAGAGGAATAGAATGTTTGTCAAATTTATTTGGGCAAAGCCCTATAGACTGCAAGATGGGTGGATCGACGCACGTTTACAAAAATTTCTTTCAAATAAAATTTGGACAAGGTTTTCTACAGAACTAAAATTTTGACAAAATTTTCAATAGCAATAGAATTTTGACAAAATTTTCTATATTATTAATAGACATTGGTGCAAATTGCCACTGACGGACCCATCACAGGACTGGTACCGGTGATTCAGTTTTTAAATAGTTAAATTTAATGATTTCCATACTCGCTTGATATAAAAATCTTTTTGGATCTACACTTTTAGTGAAATTGAATTACTTGAATAACCTATTGTTCGATATATTTCAAAAGGTTTTCATGTCTTGTTAGATTCGGTTAACCAAACTGAAACAGATTCCTAAGAGTTTCTCAGAGACTGGTTCATGAGGACCTGCCTATGGAGTGCTACTACTAAAATGTCCCAGTACGTGTCCTAAGGAACGAGTCCAAGACGTGTCCTAAAGTGTAAATTTAACCCATGTCAATGACAAACCCATGTTAAAGTGACCGGTCCCTTCCATACGTCTTGACCAGAACTAGGACTGGTCCATGCACACAAGGGACTAGTCATGTACCGGTCCTGTGGTTGATCCATATGATCCATAAAATCGTGACAACATTTTCTCCATGAATAATATTTTCTACACAGAGAAAAAAATTACGAAAATTTTTCCAATTAAAATCTTAATTGAGTTTTAAAAAATATTCAATTAAAAATTTTATTGATTCAACAAATTTTTTAATTGAAATAAAAATCAATCCCACAAATTAATAGTATCAATTAAGTTTTTAATTGGATCAATTAATTTTTTAATTGATACTATCATATCTGTGATTGAAGACATTTCAATTAAAAAATTAATTGGATCAATTAATTTCGTGATTGAATCAGAAAAATATTTTTTTGTGTGTATATAAACAAAATTTTTACAAAATTTTCTATAGAAATAAAATATTGACAAAATTTTCTATAGAAATAAAATATTGATAAAAGTTTCTATATAAATAAAATTTTGACAAAATTCTGTACTAAAATAAAATATTGACAAAAGTTTGACAATATTTTCTATAGAAATAAAATATTGACAAAAGTTTCTATAGAAGTACATTTTTGACCACGTTTTCTATAGAAATACATTTTTGACAACATTTTCTATAGAAATAAAATATTGCCAAAAGTTTCTATAGAAATAAAGTTTTTACAAAATTTTCTATAGAAATAAAATTTTGACAAAATTTTCTATAGAAATAAAATTTAGACAAAATTTTCTATAGAAATAAAATTTTGTCAAAATTTTCTATATTCTATTTTCTATATAAATTTTTGTCAACATTTTCTATAGAAATAAATTTTTGACAAAATTTTCTATAGAAATAAAATTTAGACAAAATTTTCTATAGAAATAAAATTTTGTCAAAATTTTCTATAGAAATAAAATTTTGTCAAAATTTTCTATAGAAGTAAATTGTTGAAAAAATTTTCTATAGAAATAAATTTTTGACACAATTTTCTATAGAAATAAAATTTTCTATAGAAATAAAATTTAGACAAAATTTTATATAGTAATACAATTTTGACAAAATTTTCTATAGAAATAAAATTTTGTCAAAATTTTCTATAGAAATAAATGTTTGACAAAATTTTCTATAGAAATAAAATTTTGACAAAACTTTCTATAGAAATCCAATATTGACAAAATTTTCTATAGAAATAAAATTTAGACAAAATTTTCTATAGTAATACAATTTTGACAAAATTTTCTATAGTAATAAAATTTTGACAACATTTTCTATAGTAATAAAATTTTGACAAAATTTTCTATAGAAATAAAATATTGACAAAAGTTTCTATAGCAATAAATAATTTAAATTTAAATTTAATTTCTATAGCAATAAAAAATTTATTGCTATAGAAACTTTTGTCAATATTTTATTTCTATAGAAAATTTTGTCAAAATTTTATTACTATAGATAATGTCAAAATTTTATTACTATAGAAAATTTTGTCAAAATTGTATTTCTATAGAAAAATTTTCTATAGAATTAAAACGTTGACCAAATTTTATATAGAAATGAAATTTTGACAAAATTTTCTATAGAAATAAAATATTGACAAAATGTTCTATAGAAATAAAATTTTGACAAAATTCTCTATAGAAATAAAATATTGACAAAAATTTCTATAGAAATAAAATATTGACAAAAATTTGTATAGAAATAAAATTTGTACAAAAATGTATGACCGGGAAAACCTCCAGCGTCTCCTCTACTATAGGTTCCATATTGAGCCACTTCTCATCTAGTTCAAATTATTATTTTAAATAATTTGAAACTGCAATGTCATATCGGACACTAATCGCTATTGCAGTAACATATTAGGGCTTTATTGTCTTTACAAGAATTTCTAGAATAGCATCAATGTTTGAGCATTTATTAGCTTCGACCCAGCATAATTTATCGTTATTTAAAATATGAATTTCAAATTTTTACATTTGTATATTTTCCACCATCCATATGAAGGAATATGAAAACTATTAGATATGATTGCAAAAAACTTTTATTTCACCTGATAACTTTAAACGTAAGATAAACTTAAGTTACATTTCTAGTTTATATGATTGATGATTGTTTTACTTTAGTTGGAAAGAGTGTTATATTTATGTTTGCCAAGTTTCATAAAAAAAGTTTTGCATTACATTCCTCATTTAGCATGGCTTGTGAGACTAGCTACTTGGTTTTTGTTAGCAGGTGTACAATGAATGTGTTCTCTAAAGAAGAAGGCACAGGATAAACGAACCAAACTCTTAATAAACATAAGTAAGAAAGGACAAACTTATTGAACCATGAGGATTGGATGATATTTGCACCTCCAGGAAGTTTCGGAAATCAAATCTGGAGATTGGGCTATATGGATCCATATGGACCAATATTTGCATGGTCCGATATGGTTTAGTTGCATCAATAACAATTACTTGTACCAAGTTTCAAGTCGATAGCTTGTTTCGGAAGTTAGCGTGATTTCAACAGATGGACGGACGGACACGGCTAGACCGACTCAGAATTTCACCACCAACATGAATACACTTTATGGGGTTTACGACCAATATTTAGATTCAATGTGTTACAAACAAAATGACAAAGTTAAATTACTCATAACTAATTTAACTTTGTCATTTTGTTTGTAACACATTGAATCGAAATATTGGTCGTAAACCCCATAAAGTATATTCTGGACCTAAAATTTTATTTTATAGCAAATTTTGTTAAATGTTGTACTTTTATAGACAATTTTGTCAAAATTTTGTTTTTATAGAAAATTTTGTTAAAGTTTTTACTTTTATAGACAATTTTGTCAAAATTTTATTTCCATACCAGTAGCCGTTCTTTGTCTAGACGCCCCCTTCAATCTTCCCCGAAAATTTCAAGCAAATCGGGCAATTTTGTTCCAATTTTCAAAAAGTCGGGCAAGGGGGAATTCCCCCTCTAACTATGAATACATCAGGTACCCCATATTAACTTCATAATCGCCCCTCACGTCCTCTGTAAATTTCAAGTAAATCGGAGAAGTTTAGTTTTATCACTGTACTTATAACATAAGTCGGACAAAGGAGAGGCCCCCACCCTGACCAAATATCGAAAAATAAAGTAGCCGATCTTTGCCTAGAGGCCACTCCTAACCTTCCCTGAAAATTTCCAGCAAATCAGCGAACTTTGGTCCAATTTTCAAAAAGTCGCGCAATGGGGAGGTCTCCTCCTCGACCAAATCTCAAAAAAATGATGTATTCTATTTTCATCACATGAACACCCTCTACGTTCTCTGAAATTTTCAAGTAAATCGGTTCAGCCGTTTCTGAGCTTACCCGGAGAATACAAACAAACAAATATACTTTGAATTTTATATATATAGATAGATGTCAAATTTTTACTTCTATAGAAAATTTTTTCAAAATATTCTGTCTATAGAAAATTTTTCCAAAATATTCTGTCTATAGAAAATTTTGTAATATTTTTATTTTTATGGAAAATTTTGTCAAAATTTTATTTCTATAGAAAATTTTGTCTAAACATTATTTCTATGGAAAATTTTGTCAAAATTTGATTTCTATAGAAAATTTTGTCAAAATTAAAGTTTTATGGAAAATTTTGTCATAATGTTTATTACAATAGAAAATTTTGTTAAAATTTTATTTTTACTTACCCGGAGAATACAAACAAACAAATATACTTTGAATTTTATATATATAGATAGATGTCAAATTTTTACTTCTATAGAAATTTTTTTTCAAAATATTCTGTCTATAGAAAATTTTGTAATATTTTTATTTTTATGGAAAATTTTGTCAAAATTTTATTTCTATAGAAAATTTTGTCAAAATTAAAGTTTTATGGAAAATTTTGTCATAATGTTTATTTCAATAGAAAATTTTTTAAATTTTATTTTTATATAAACTTTTGTTAAAATTTTATTTCTATAAAAAATTTTGTCAAATCATTATTTCTATGGAAAATTTTGTCAAAATTTTATTTCTATAGAAAATTTTGTCAATATTAAAGTTTTGTGGAAAATTTTGTCATAATCTTTATTTCAATAGAAAATTTTGTTAAAATTTTATTTTTATAGAAAATTTTGTCAAAATTTTTATTTCAATAGAAAATTTTGATAAATTTTATTTTTATAGAAAATGTTGTCAAAATTTTTATTTCAATGGAAAATGTTGTTAAAATTTTATTTTTATAGAAAATTTTGTCAAAAGTTTTATGGAGAATTTTGTCATAATGTTTATTTCTATAGAAAATTTTGTTTTTATAGAAAATTTTTTCAAAATTTTAGTTTTATGAAAATTTTTGTTAAAATTTTATTTCTATAGAAAATTTTGTCCAAATTAAAGTTTTATGGAAAATTTTGTCATAATGTTTATTTCAATATAAAATTTTGTTAAAACTTTATTTTTGTAGAAAATTTTATCAAAATTTTTATTTCAATAGAACATTTTGTCAAAATTTTAGTTTTATGAAAAACTTTGTCAAAATTTTTATTTCAACAGAAAATTTTGTTAAAATTTTTATTTCAATAGAAAATTTTGTTAAAATTTTATTTTTATAGAAAATCTTGTCAAAATTTTATTTCGATAGAAAATTTTGTCAAATAGAAAATTTTGTTAAAATTTTATTTTTATAGAAAATCTTGTCAAAATTTTATTTCGATAGAAAATGTTGTCAAAATTTTATTTCCATAGAAAATTTTGTCAAAATTTTATTTTTATAAAAAATTTTATTAAAATTTTATTTCTATAAAAAATTTTGTTAAAATTTTATTGCTATAGATAATTGTGTCAAAATTTTATTTCTATACAAAATTTTGTCAAAACTTTATTTCTATAAAAAATTTTGTCAAAATTTTATTTCTATAGAAAATTTTGTCAAAACTTTAATTCTATGGAAATTTTTGTCAAAATTAAATATTTATGGAAAATTTTGTCATAATGTTTGTTTCAATAGAAAATTTTGTTAAAATTTTATTTTTATAGAAATTATTGTCAAAATTTTTATTTCAATAGAAAATTTTGTTAAAATCTTAGTATACCCTTCACCACTACTGTGGTACAGGGTATAATAAGTTTGTGTATTTGTATGTAACGCCAAGAAGGAAAAGTCTGAGACCCATCGTTTAGTATACCGATCGTCTTAAAATTAAATTCTGAGTCGATTTAGCGATGTCCGTCTGTCTGTCTGTCTGTCCGTCTGTCTGTCTGTCTGTCTGTTGATGTATTTTTGTGTGCAAAGTACAGCTCGCAGTTTTAGTCCGATTGTCCTAAAATTTGGTATAGGGTCCTGTTTTGGCTCAAAGACGATCCCTATTGATTTTGGAAAAAATCGGTTCAGATTTAGATATAGCTGCCATATATATTTTTCACCGATCTGGTCATAATTGGCGTGTAGGTTAGGTTAGGTTAGGTTATGTGGCAGCCCGATGTATCAGGCTCACTTAGACTATTCAGTCCATTGTGATACCACAGTGGTGAACTTCTCTCTTATCACTGAGTGCTGCCCGATTCCATGTTAAGCTCAATAACAAGGGACCTCCTTTTTATAGCCGAGTCCGAACGGCGTTACACATTGCAGTGAAACCACTTAGAGAAGCTTTGTAACCCTCAGAAATGTCACCAGCATTACTGAGGTGGGATAATCCACCGCTGAAAAACTTTTTGGTGTTCGGTCGTAGCAGGAATCGAACCCACGACCTTGTGTATGCAAGGCGGGCATGCTAACCATTGCACCACGGTGGCTCCTAATTGGCGTGTATATCAACCGATCTTCCTCAAATTCCGTACATCCGAATATTTTATAAGTCTCGAAAAACTTGCAAAATATCAGCCAAATCGGTTCAGATTTAGATATAGCTCCCATATATAGCTTTCGCCCGATTTACACTCAAATGACCACAGAGGCCAATTTTTTGCTCCGATTTAGTTGAAATTTTGCACAGGGAGTATAATTAGCATTGTAGCTATGCGTGCCAAATTTGGTTGAAATCGGTTCAGATTTAGATATAGCTCCCATATATAGCTTTCGCCCGATTTACACTCATATGACCGTAGAGGCCAATTTTTAACTCCGATTTAGTTGAAATTATACACAGGGAGTAGAATTAGCATTGTAGCTATGCGTTTTATGGAAAATTTTGTCATAATGTTTATTTCAATAGAAAATTTTTTAAATTTTATTTTTATATAAACTTTTGTTAAAATTTTATTTCTATAAAAAATTTTGTCAAATCATTATTTCTATGGAAAATTTTGTCAAAATTTTATTTCTATAGAAAATTTTGTCAATATTAAAGTTTTGTGGAAAATTTTGTCATAATCTTTATTTCAATAGAAAATTTTGTTAAAATTTTATTTTTATAGAAAATTTTGTCAAAATTTTTATTTCAATAGAAAATTTTGATAAATTTTATTTTTATAGAAAATGTTGTCAAAATTTTTATTTCAATGGAAAATGTTGTTAAAATTTTATTTTTATAGAAAATTTTGTCAAAAGTTTTATGGAGAATTTTGTCATAATGTTTATTTCTATAGAAAATTTTGTTTTTATAGAAAATTTTTTCAAAATTTTAGTTTTATGAAAATTTTTGTTAAAATTTTATTTCTATAGAAAATTTTGTCCAAATTAAAGTTTTATGGAAAATTTTGTCATAATGTTTATTTCAATATAAAATTTTGTTAAAACTTTATTTTTGTAGAAAATTTTATCAAAATTTTTATTTCAATAGAACATTTTGTCAAAATTTTAGTTTTATGAAAAACTTTGTCAAAATTTTTATTTCAACAGAAAATTTTGTTAAAATTTTTATTTCAATAGAAAATTTTGTTAAAATTTTATTTTTATAGAAAATCTTGTCAAAATTTTATTTCGATAGAAAATTTTGTCAAATAGAAAATTTTGTTAAAATTTTATTTTTATAGAAAATCTTGTCAAAATTTTATTTCGATAGAAAATGTTGTCAAAATTTTATTTCCATAGAAAATTTTGTCAAAATTTTATTTTTATAAAAAATTTTATTAAAATTTTATTTCTATAAAAAATTTTGTTAAAATTTTATTGCTATAGATAATTGTGTCAAAATTTTATTTCTATACAAAATTTTGTCAAAACTTTATTTCTATAAAAAATTTTGTCAAAATTTTATTTCTATAGAAAATTTTGTCAAAACTTTAATTCTATGGAAATTTTTGTCAAAATTAAATATTTATGGAAAATTTTGTCATAATGTTTGTTTCAATAGAAAATTTTGTTAAAATTTTATTTTTATAGAAATTATTGTCAAAATTTTTATTTCAATAGAAAATTTTGTTAAAATCTTAGTATACCCTTCACCACTACTGTGGTACAGGGTATAATAAGTTTGTGTATTTGTATGTAACGCCAAGAAGGAAAAGTCTGAGACCCATCGTTTAGTATACCGATCGTCTTAAAATTAAATTCTGAGTCGATTTAGCGATGTCCGTCTGTCTGTCTGTCTGTCCGTCTGTCTGTCTGTCTGTCTGTTGATGTATTTTTGTGTGCAAAGTACAGCTCGCAGTTTTAGTCCGATTGTCCTAAAATTTGGTATAGGGTCCTGTTTTGGCTCAAAGACGATCCCTATTGATTTTGGAAAAAATCGGTTCAGATTTAGATATAGCTGCCATATATATTTTTCACCGATCTGGTCATAATTGGCGTGTAGGTTAGGTTAGGTTAGGTTATGTGGCAGCCCGATGTATCAGGCTCACTTAGACTATTCAGTCCATTGTGATACCACAGTGGTGAACTTCTCTCTTATCACTGAGTGCTGCCCGATTCCATGTTAAGCTCAATGACAAGGGACCTCCTTTTTATAGCCGAGTCCGAACGGCGTTACACATTGCAGTGAAACCACTTAGAGAAGCTTTGTAACCCTCAGAAATGTCACCAGCATTACTGAGGTGGGATAATCCACCGCTGAAAAACTTTTTGGTGTTCGGTCGTAGCAGGAATCGAACCCACGACCTTGTGTATGCAAGGCGGGCATGCTAACCATTGCACCACGGTGGCTCCTAATTGGCGTGTATATCAACCGATCTTCCTCAAATTCCGTACATCCGAATATTTTATAAGTCTCGAAAAACTTGCAAAATATCAGCCAAATCGGTTCAGATTTAGATATAGCTCCCATATATAGCTTTCGCCCGATTTACACTCAAATGACCACAGAGGCCAATTTTTTGCTCCGATTTAGTTGAAATTGTGCACAGGGAGTATAATTAGCATTGTAGCTATGCGTGCCAAATTTGGTTGAAATCGGTTCAGATTTAGATATAGCTCCCATATATAGCTTTCGCCCGATTTACACTCATATGACCGTAGAGGCCAATTTTTAACTCCGATTTAGTTGAAATTATACACAGGGAGTAGAATTAGCATTGTAGCTATGCGTGCCAAATTTGGTTGAAATCGGTTCAGATTTAGATATAGCTCCCATATATATGTTTATCTGATTTCGACAAAAATGGTCAAAATACCAACATTTTCCGTGTAAAATCGCCACTGCTTAGTCGAAAAGTTGTAAAAATGACTCTAATTTTCCTAAACTTCTAATACATATATATCGAGCAATAAATCATAAATAAACTTTTGCGAAGTTTCCTTAAAATTGCTTCAGATTTCAATGTTTCCCATATTTTTTTTACTAACATTGTGTTCCACCCTACTCCATTAGCCAACTTAAATTTTGAGTCTATAGATTTTGTAGAAGTCTATCAAATTCTGTCCAGATCGAGTGATATTTAAATGTATGTATTTGGGACAAACCTTTATATATAGCAACCAACACATTTGACGGATGTGATATGGTATCGAAAATTTAGATCTACAAAGTGGTGCAGGGTATAATATAGTCGGCCCCGCCCGACGTTAGACTTTCCTTACTTGTTTTTTACTAACATTGTGTTCCACCCTATTGCATTAGCCGACTTAAATTTTGAGTCTATAGATTTTGTAGAAGTCTATCAAATTCTGTCCAGATCGAGTGATATTTAAATGTATGTATTTGGGACAAATCTTTATATATTTATAGTCCCCAACACATTTGACGGAAGTGATATTGTATCGAAAATTTAGATCTACAAAATGGTGCAGGGTATAATATATTCGGCTCCGCCCGACTTTAGACTTTCCTTACTTGTTATTTCAATAGAAAATTTTGTTAAAATTTTATTTTTATAGAATGTTTTTTCAACATTTTATTTTTATAGAAAATTTTGTCAAAATTTTATTTCGATAGAATATTTTGTCAAAATTTTATTTCGATAGAAAATTTTGTTAAAATTTCGATAGAAAATTTTGTCAACAATTTTTTTTTTGTCAAAGTTATATTTTTATGGAAAATTTTGTAAATATTTTATTTTATAGAAAATTTTGTCAAAATTTTATTTCGATAGAAAATTTTGTTAAAATTTCGATAGAAAATTTTGTCAACAATTTTTTTTTTGTCAAAGTTATATTTTTATGGAAAATTTTGTAAATATTTTATTTTATAGAAAATTTTGTCAAAATTTTATTTCTATAGAAAATTTTGTTAAAATTTAATTCCTGTAGAAAATTTTGTTAAAATTTTATTTCTACAGACTATTACCGACTTTAAACTCTCCTTATTTGTTCTATTTAATTTTCTTTTTCTCTATCTCAACACTCAATACCATCATGTTCGTTCTGGATACTGTTGGTTCTAACACTTATCATTTCACGCTACTTTAGTTAAAAAAAAAATCCTCAACAAATTTGCCTGCAACTATTTCTCTTGAAACGATAGAAACCGTGTGGTAGAGAAAAAAAAAACGTTGTATTTATTCACTAAGTATTTTATGGAAATTATGTCTGCATACCCTGACCATTAGACCATAATATGCACAGGACGGGTTTTCTTTCTGTTTGTTCTTGGTTCGACTGCATTTTATGGCTTAGTTAGTGTACTTCAGTGAAACGAAAAGGGGAGAAAATCACAACGAAATATTCCCTTTTTGCAGGGTTTAAGCTTATGCTGGAAGATATTTGAAATAAGTGGGAAATTTTTGTAGCAATTAAAAAACTAAATAAACTATAAAGAAGGTATGCTAGGGTGTTAGCATAAGGAAACTAATGGTAGCATTTTATATTGAAATAAGCTAATTTAGGATATAAGTCCTGGGAGGTATTGTAGAATGGTAAGAAAGGAGAATATTTCAAGACCACAATTTTTAACGATGACCATCAAATACATTTTTATTGCAATTATTGAATACCTTTCCCGTCTTACCAATTTAGGTTAGGTTAGGTTAGGTTATGTGGCAGCCCGATGTATCAGGCTCACTTAGACTATTCAGTCCATTGTGATACCACAGTGGTGAACTTCTCTCTTATCACTGAGTGCTGCCCGATTCCATGTTAAACTCAATGACAAGGGACCTCCTTTTTATAGCCGAGTCCGAACGGCGTTCCACATTCTAGTGAAACCACTTAGAGAAGCTTTGAAACCCTCAGAAATGTCACCAGCATTACTGAGGTGGGATAATCCACCGCTGAAAAACTTTTTGGTGTTCGGTCGTAGCAGGAATCGAACCCACGACCTTGTGTATGCAAGGCGGGCATGCTAACCATTGCACCACGGTGGCTCCCTTACCAATTTATATACCTTCTGCAGAGAAAACAGGAAGCTTGCAAAAAAACAATAATGAATGAAAAATATGAATTTGGAAGACAATGAGAAAAGTGACAAAATTTAAAATTGTAACAAAATTGTCTATAGAAAAAAATGTTGACAAAGTTTTTTATAGAAATAAAATTTTGACAAAATTTACTATAGAAATAAAATTTTCTATAGAAATAAATTTTTGACAAAATTTTTTATAGAAATAAAATTTCTTATTATAAATCTGAACTGATTTCAACCAAATGTGGTTTGAATGGCTGTATGTAAATTCTAGAAGAACCCTGAATGCACTTAAATGGAAATGTTTGTTGAACAATTTCCACTAGTGTTCGCTGGTAAAACTTTAATGTAGTAGCAACAAAATCTCATCACATCATTCATTATTTAATTAATTGCCTTAAAATTTGGCACATAATATTTCTTTGGGATACCTCTTGAACGTGCCACGCCATTGCATTTTATAGTTCTCAATGCCAAAAAGTAAAACTCTCCATCATATTGGAAATTCAGTATTTTCGCTTCACACGTTCTATCGATCTCTCACCGTATTTCACACTTGCACAAAATCTCATTAAGTCAAATGTCACCAAAGTGTCACTTCCGCTTTGACATATCATCAAAATCACTCCTAGTCTAAATTAATGGCAAACTATTGTCAATCACGCACAACGTCATTTCCGGCTATTAAAGGCAAATCATGGCGTTGATGAAGAATGTCATGGCACACCTTAGCAAATCACTCCCTTATCGTTATCCTGGTACAAACCTGTCTTCCATAGCCTTCAGTTCCCGTGTTGGTAGCAGTGTTTTCATGAATGATTGACGTTTTTTTTTTGTTTGGTTCACTATCAATACTCTGAAAGTTTTTCGATGGAAAATAAAAGAAGAAATATTCTTTGAAATTTCTTTTGTATTTTCTTTTTAGGGTGTTAAAGAAATTCACACAAGATACAAGTAAGAAAAGCCAGCAAAAATTATGGAATTTGTTTTAAAGATACAACTTTAAAAATACTTCCAAATTTAAAAAAAAAAAAAAATATTTCCATAGAATATTTTGTCAACATTTTATCTTTATAGTAGGTTAGGTTAGGTTAGGCTAGGTGGCAGCCCGATGTATCAGGCTCACTTAGACTATTCAGTCCATTGTGATACCACATTGGTGAACTTCTCTCTTATCACTGAGTGCTGCCCGATTCCATGTTAAGCTCAATGACAAGGGACCTCCTTTTTATAGCCGAGTCCGAACGGCGTTCCACATTGCAGTGAAACCACTTAGAGAAGTTTTGAAACCCTCAGAAATGTCACCAGCATTACTGAGGTGGGATAATCCACCACTGAAAAACTTTTTGGTGTTCGGTCGAAGCAGGAATCGAACCCACGACCTTGTGTATGCAAGGCGGGCATGCTAACCATTGCACCACGGTGGCTCCCATCTTTATAGTAAATTTCGATGAAATGTTTGTTCTAACGAAAATGTTGTCAAAATTTTATTTCTATTAGAAATGTTGTCAGTATTTTATTTCAATAGAAAATTTTGTCAAATTTTATTTATATAGAAATTTTTCTCAAAATTTTATTTCTATAGTAACATGTTCTCAACATTTTGTTTCTATAGAAATTTTTCTCAAAATTTTATTTCAATAGTAAAGTTTTCTAAAAATTTTATTTCTAGAGAAATTTTTCTCAAAATTTTATTTCCACAGGTAAATTTTCTTAAAATTAAATTTCTATAGTAAATTTTTCTCAAAATTTTATTTCCACAGTTAAATTTTCTCAAAATTTTATTTCTATAGAAAATAATGCCAAAATTTTATTTCTATAGAAAATAATGCCAAAATATAAATAAAATTTGGGCATTATTTTCTATAGAAATAAAATTTTGGCATTATTTTCTATAGAAATAAAAGTTTTGACAAAATTTAATTTCTCTAGAAAATTGTATCTACAGTAAAATACTCTCAAAATTTCATTTCTTTAGTAAATTTTGTCAACATTTTCTAAGAAAATTTTGTCAAAATTTTATTTCTGTAGAAAAATGTTGTCAAAATTTTATTTGTATAAAAAATCTTGTCAAAACTTTATCTCTTTACACACAAAAAAATTTTTTTCTGAATCAATCACGAAATTAATTGATCCAATTAATTTTTTAATTGAAATGTCTTCAATCACAGAAATGATAGTATCAATTAAAAAACTAATTGACAGTCAATTAAAAAATTAATTGATCCAATTAAAAAATTAATTGATACTATTAATTTGTGTGATAGATTTTTATTTCAATTAAAAAATTTGTTGATTCAATTAAATTTTTAATTGAATATTTTTTAAAACTCAATTAAGATTTTAATTGGAAAAATTTTCGTGAAATTTTTTTCTGTGTAGAAAATTTTGTCAAAATTTTATTTCTATAGAAACTTATGTTAAAAAATTATTTCTATAAAATATTTTATCAAAAGTTTATTTCTGTAGAAAGTTATATCAAAATTGTATGTCTATAGTATAGAAAATTTTGTCAACAATTTATTTGTATAGAAAATGTATTTCTATAGTAAAATGTTTTCAAAATTTTATTTCTGTAGAAAATTGTGTCAAAATTTTATTATTTTTAGAGAGTAGCCGGTGATTTTTTTTATACCCTCCACCATAGGATGGGGGTATATTAACTTTGTCATTCCGTTTGTAACACATCGAAATATTGCTCTAAGACCCCATAAAGTATATATATTCTGGGTCGTGGTGAAATTCTGAGTCGATCTGAGCATGTCCGTCCGTCCGTCCGTCTGTTGAAATGACGCTAACTTCTGAACGAAACAAGCTATCGACATGAAACTTGGCACAAGTAGTTGTTATTGATGTAGGTCGGATGGTATTGCAAATGGGCCATATTTGTCCACTTTTACGTATAGCCCCCATATAAACGGACCCCCAAATTTGGCTTGCGATTGCTCTAAGAGAAACAAATTTCATCCGATCCGGCTGAAATTTGGTACATGGTGTTAGTATATGGTTTCTTACAACCATGCAAAAATTGGTCCATATCGGTCCATAATAACATATAGCCCCCATATAAACCGATCCCCCGATTTAGCTTGCGGAGCCTCTAAGAGAACCAAATTTCATCCGATCCGGCTGAAATTTGGTACATGGTGTTAGTATATGGTCTCTAACAACCATGCAAAAATTGGTCCACATCGGTCCATAATTATATATAGCCCCTATATAAACCGATCCCCCGATTTGGCTTGCGGAGCTTCTAAGAAACGAAAATTGCATCCGATCCGTCTAAAATTTGGTACATGGTGTTGGTATATGTTCTCTAATGACCATGAAAAAATTGGTCTATATCGGTCCATAATTATATATAGCCCCCTTATAAATCGATTCCCAGATTTAGCTTGCGGAGCCTCTAAGAGAACAAATTTCATCCGATCCGGCTGAAATTTGGTACATGGTGTTAGTATATGGTCTCTAACAACCATGCAAAAATTGGTCCACATCGGTCCATAATTATATATAGCCCCTATATAAACCGATCCCCCGATTTGGCTTGCGGAGCTTCTAAGAAACGAAAATTTCATCCGATCCGTCTAAAATTTGGTACATGGTGTTGGTATATGTTCTCTAATGACCATGAAAAAATTGGTCTATATCGGTCCATAATTATATATAGCCCCCATATAAATCGATTCCCAGATTTGTCTTCCGGAGCCTCGTGGAGGAGCAAAATTCATCCGATCCGGTTGAAATTTCGAACATGGTGTTAGAATGTCGTCTCTAACAAACACGCAAGAATTGGTCCATATCGGTCCATAATTATATATAGCCCCCATATAAACCGTTCCCCAAAGTTGATCTCCGGAGCCTCTTGGAGGAGCAAAATTCATCCGATCCGGTTGAAATTTGCAACGTGGTGTTAGTATGAGGCCGCTAATATACATGCCAAAATTGGTCCATATCAGTCTATAGTTATATATAGCCGATCCCCAATCACACAAAAATTGGTCCATATCGGCTCTTGTTCATGGTTGCCACTCGAGCCAAAAATAATCTACCAAAATTTTATTTTTGTGGAAAACATTGTCAAAATGTTATTTCTATAGAAAATTTTGTAAAAATTTTATTTCTATAGAAAATTTTGTAAAAATTTTATCTCTATAGAAAATTTTGTCAAAATTTTATTTCTATAGAAAATTTTGTAAAAATTTTATTTCTATAGAAAATTTTGTCAAAATTTTATTTCTATAGAAAATTGTTTCCAAATTTTATTTCTATAGAAAATTTTGTCAAAATTTTTTTTCTATAGAAAATTTTTTCCAAAGTATATTTCTATAGAAAATTTTTTTCCAAATATTACTTCTATAGAAAATTTTTTCCAAATTTTATTTCTATAGAAAATTTTTTCCAAATATTACTTCTATAGAAAATGTTGTCAAAATTTTATTTCTATAGAAAATTTTGTCAACATTTTATTTTAATTTTGTCAAACTGAATTATATACGTATTTAATCGGCCTTTTTTGTTTAATATATTCCCGTATGGACTAACTTACAATTGAGAAGACGGTGTTAAGAAATTTTAGGATACCTTGTCATCGGCAAGTGTTATCGCAGTCCAAGTAATTCGATTGTGGATGACAGTCTTTAGTACAAGTTTCTATGCAATCCATGGTGGAGGGAGCCGCCGTGGTGCAATGGTTAGCATGCCCGCCTTGCAAACACAAGGTCGTGGGTTCGATTCCTGGTACGACCGAACACCAAAAAGTTTTTCAGCGGTGGATTATCCCACCTCAGTAATGCTGGTGACATTTCTGAGGGTTTCAAAGCTTCTCTAAGTGGTTTCACTGGAATGTGGAACGCCGTTCGGACTCGGCTATAAAAAGGAGGTCCCTTGTCATGGAGCTTAACATGGAATCGGGCAGCACTCAGTGATAAGAGAGAAGTTCACCACTGTGGTATCACAATGGACTGAATAGTCTAAGTGAGCCTGATACATCGGGCTGCCACATAACCTAACCTAACCTAACCTATGGTGGAGGGTACATAAGATTCGGCCTGGCCGAACTTACGGACGTATATACTTGTTCTAATTAATGTTATAAATTAAGTCAATTATTCAAAGAATTGTGTAGTTTTTGGGTCATATATGGTCTAGCGACTTGACTCTTTATGAAATAAATAAATAAATAAAAATAAATTTGTCTTAAAATTTTATTTCTGTTGCAACATTTGCTCAAAGTTTTATTTCTATAGTAAATTTCTCTCAAAATTTGATTTTTATAGAAATTGTTCTTAAAATTTTATTACTATTAAAATTTTGTCTAAATTTTATTTCTGTAGTAAAATATTGCCAAGATTTTATTTATATAAAAATTTTTTTTTAAATTTTTATTTGTATAGTAAAATTTTCTCAAAATTGTATTTCTGTTGTAAAATTTTCTCAAAATTTTATTTCTATAGAAATTTTTCGCAAATTTTTTTCTGTAGTCAACTTTTGTCAAAAAAATGTTTCTATTGAAAATTTTGTCAAAATTTTATTTCTATAGAAAATTTGGCCAAAATTTTATTTTGATATAGAAAATTTTGCCAAAATTTTATTTTCATATAAAAGTTTGTTTATTTCTTTAGAAATTTTTATCAAAATTTTATTTCGATAGCAAGTTTTGTCAAAATTTTATTTCTATAGAAAATTTTGTCAAAATTTTATATTCATATAAAAGTTTGTTTATTTATTTAGAAAATTTTATCAAAATTTTATTTCTATAGCAAAGTTTGTCAAAATTTTATTTCTATAGAAAATGTTGTCAAAATTTTATTCCTATAAAAACTTTTGTCATCGTTTTATTTTTATAGAAAATTTTGTCAAAATTTTATTTCTATAGAAAATTTTGTTAAAATTTTATTTCTATAGAAAATGTTGTCAAAATTTCATTTCTATAGAAAATTTGGTCAAAATTTTATTTCTATAGAAAATGTTGTCAAAATTTTATTTCTATAGAAAATGTTGTTAAAATTTTATTTCTTTAGAAAATTTTGTCAAAATTTTATTTCTATAGCAAGTTTTGTCAAAATTTTTTTTTCTATAGAAAATTTTGTCAAAATGTTATTTCTATAAAAAATTTTGTCAACGTTTTAGTTTTATAGAAAATTTTGTCAAAATTTTATTTCTATAGAAAATTCCACCAATATACCGCACGGCAATAAATCTACGATTTTTGGGAGAATTTTTCCATTTTTGGCAGCCTTTGTTGCAAAATATTTCCATGTCCATTAAAACTACTATACCTTGTCCATATAGTACATCGTAAGTTATAAAAGATTTCGTATTTTCACATTTTATAACGCACTTTTATGAAGCTTCCACCTCATATACTAACTGATTCATTCTGTTATGCTGTTTGAATTCATCCAACATTAACTACCTACCAAATAAAGGAAGATTCCATTATCATTCCTTTTACTCTTTTATGATGCCAGTTGATGACTTCCTAGAAATAAATGAAACCTGCTACTCGTCCTGGTGCTGCTGCATCATCATCTGTTCGAGTCCATAAAACAAAACACCAACGAATATGAATTTCTAGGAAGGAAAAAGTCATCGACATCATAATCCCTAATGGATGCATTAAATTAATGGAAATGTGAAATGTTGCGCATGAATTGGCTGATTGTGCGGAAGTTAAAAATTATTTGCGAAATTATTTTGCTTTTTCTCGGTTGCAGGACATGAGTAGCTATGTGACGCTGTCATTTTATGACAAGGCGAGATGAACCGCAATTTAGAGATTTAAGATTTGCAACTTTATTTGCCTACTCTCGGTTTTATTATTAAGATTGTAACGTAAAGGAGAGTAACAAATCATTTTAATAGGCCTTAAAAATAATCAAGCAAAAGGAAATGGGTTTTATACAACCCTAGCACCATTACCATAGGGTGGGAATATTTGTCTCTGTGTTATATATAGCGAAATGTGGTTAATGGAACATTTATTCAATCCTGATTGTTCCTTAGAAAAGAAAACTTTTCTTTCTTAAGACGGCGCCAGAAATGGCCATAAAATCCGCTAGTAAGTAGAAAAAAATTTACAAAATGTCTTTAAAAATTTGAAAAGCTTCAGATCATGGTTGCCACATTTGGTAGAATTCTACCAAAAATGGTAGATTTTTTTACTGTTTGGTAGATCGGTAGAATTATTGATGTTTTGGTAGCTTTTGAAAAAAAAAAATTAAGAGGTAATTCACAAATTTTCTATAGAAATAAAATTTTGAGAAAAATTTCTATAGAAATAAAATTTTGATAACATAATATTAAATTTTAAACAGAAATAAAGATTTGACAAAATTTTCTATAGAAATAAAATTTTAACAAAATTTGCTATAGAGATAAAGTTTTGAGGAAATTTGCTATAGAAATAAATTTTTGATAAAATTTTCTATAGAAATAAAGTTTTCACAAAATTTTCTATAGAAATAAAATTTTGAAAAAAATTTTATATACAAATAAAATTTAGTAAAACAAAAATTTCTATAGAAATACAATTTTAACATATATATATTTATGTTAAATAAATTTTTGATAAAATAGAATAAAAATTTTGTAAAAATTTTCGATACAAATAAAATTTTGACAAAATTTTATATAAAAATAAAATTTAGTAAAAATTTTTAAACAAATAAAATTTTGACAAAATGTGGTATAGAAATAAAATTTTGACAAAATTCTTTATAGAAACAAAATTTTAACAAAATTTTCTATAGAAATAAAATTTAAATTTTATTAGTTTTCTTTTGATTCGATCTTTATCAATATATAATGTAATTTTGAAAAAATTTTCTTTAGAAATAAAATGTTGACAAAATTTTCTATAGAAATAGACTTTGACAAAACTTTTTATAGAATGGTTTTGACAAAATTTTGACAAATTTTCTATAGGAATAAAATTTTGACAAAATTTTCTATAAAAATAAAATGTTGACAAAATTTTCTATAGAAATAAAATTTTTTCAACATTTCTATAGAAATAAAATTTTGACGAAATTTCTTATAGAAATAAAATTTTACACAATTTTCTATAGAAACAAAAATTTTCTAGAGAAATAACATTTTGATGAACTATTCTATAGAAATAAAATTTTGACAAAATTTTCTATAAAAATAAAATTTTGAAAACACTTTCTATGGAAACAAAATTTCCTATAGAAATAAAATTTTGAAAAAAATTTCTATAGAATTAAAATTTAAATTTTATAAGTTTTCTTTTGATTCGACCTTTATCAATATATAATGAAATGATAAATCATTTCATTAGAAATAAAATTTGAAAAAATTTTAATTAGAAATAAAGTTTTGACAAAATTTTCTATAGAAATAAAGTTTTATTTCTCTAAAGAAATAAAATTTTGATAAAATTTTCTCTAAAAATAAAATTTTGACAACATTTTCCATAGAAATAAAATTTTGACAAAGTTTTTTGTAGAAACAAAATTTTAACAAAATTTTCTATAGAAACAAAATTTTGACAAAATTTTCTATAGAAACAAAATTTTGACAAAATTTTCTATAGAAATAAAATTTTGACAAAATTTTTATAAAAATAAAATTTTGACAAAATTTTTTATAGAAATAAAGTTTTATTTCTATATAGAAATAGAATTTTGACAAAATTTTCTACAGAAATAAAATTTTGACAAAATTTTTCTATAAAAATAAACATTTGACAACATTTTCTATAGAAATAAAATTTTGAAAAATTTTTTTATATAGAAACAAAATTTTAACAAAATTTTCTATAGAAACAAAATTTTGACAAAATTTTCTATTTAAATAAAATTTTGACAAAATTTTCTATAGAAATAAAGTCTTATTTCTATATAGAAATAAAAATTTGACAAAATTTTCTATAGAAATAAAAATTTGACAAAATTTTCTATAGAAATAAAAATTTGACAAAATTTTCGATACTAATAAAATTTTGAATAATTGTTGTTGTTTTTTATTGCAGCTTAAAACCATACATTGACTAAACTACAAGTGTAGCTTAACCAACAGAGGAAAAGAATGTTTGTCAAATTTATTTGGGCAAAGCCCTATAGACTGCAAGATGGTTGGATGGACGCACGTTTCGGAATTACCACATTCCTCATCAGCATCCTCTACTTGCAGCAAAACTATCAACCAATTATCAGAATAAATTCAGGCAGTTTATTATACCCAACAAAAACCACACTTGAACCCTCCGAAAAAAGGTTTTACATTGATAGCCGGCTTATGCCGAAATAAATTCGAAACACACATATCTTTTTTCCTATGCCACTGTCAAATCATCGATTTGAATTCAGTTGGCTGGGTTTATTTTGAGCGTGCCTCCTCTTTTGAATAATTTTTATGTAGAAATAAAACTTGGTAAAAATTTCTAAACAAATAAAATTTTGACAAAATGTGGTATAGAAATAAAATTTTGACAAAATTCTTTATAGAAACAAAATTTTAACAAAATTTTCTATAGAAATAAAATTTAAATTTTATTAGTTTTCTTTTGATTCGATCTTTATCAATATATAATGAAATTTTGACAAAATTTTCTTTAGAAAGAAAATGTTGACAAAATTGTAGAAATTGAGAAAATTTTTTATAGAATAGTTTTGACAAAATTTTGACAAAATTTTCTATAGGAATACAATTTTGACAAAATTTTCTATAAAAATAAAATGTTGACAAAATTTTCTATAGAAATAAAATTTTTTCAACATTTCTATAGAAATGAAATTTTGCAAAATTTCTTATAGAAATAAAATTTGACACAATTTTCTATAGAAACAAAAATTTCTAGAGAAATAACATTTTGATAAACTATTCTATAGAAATAAATTTTTGACAAAATTTTCTATAAAAATAAAATTTTGAAAACACTTTCTATAGAAACAAAATTTTCTATAGAAATAAAATTTTGATAAAATTCTCTATAGAAATAAAATTTTGATAAAATTTTTCATAGAAATAAAATTTTGACAAAATTTCCTATAGAAGTAAAATTTTGAGAAAATTTTCGATAGAAATAAAATTTTTAAAAAATTTCCTATAGAAGTAAAACTTTGAGAAAATTTTCTATAGAAATAAAATTTTGAGAAAATTTTCGATAGAAATAAAATTTTGATAAAATTTTCTATAGAAATGAAATTTTGACAAAATTTTCTATAGAAATACAATTTTGACAAAATTTCCTATAGAAGTAAAATTTTGAAAAAAAATTCAATAGAAATAAACTTTTGAGAAAATTTTTCTATAAAAATAAAATATTGACAACATTTTCTATAGAAATAAAATTTTGACAAAATTTTTTATAGAATCAAAATTTTAACAAAATTTTGATAACATTTTCTAAAGAAATAAAATTTTGACAAAATTTTCTATAAAAATAAAATGTTGACAACATTTTCTATAGAAATAAAATTTTGACAAAATTTTTTATAGAAACAAAATTTTAACACCATTTTCTATAGAAATAAAATTTTGAAAACATTTTCTATAGAAATAAAATTTAAATTTTACTAGTTTTCTGTTGATTCGACCTTTATCAATATATAATGAAAAGATAAATCATTTCATTAGAAATAAAATTTGACAACATTTTCTATAGAAATAAAGTTTTGACAAAATTTTCTATTGAAAGAAAATTTTACAAAATTTTCTTTGGAAATAAAGTTTTATTTCTATATAGAAATAAAATGTTGACAACATTTTCTATAGAATTAAAATTTTGACAAAATTTTCTATAGAAATAAAATTTTGACAAAATTTTCTATAGAAATAAAGTTTTGACAAAATTTTCTATAGAAATAAAATTTTGACAAAATTTTCTATAGAAATAAAATTTTGACAAAATTTTCTATAGAAATAAAATTCTGACAAAATTTTCTATAGAAATAAAATTTTGACAAAATTTGCTACAAAAATAAAATTTTGACAAAATTTTCTATAGAAATACAATTTTGGCAACATTTTCTATAGAAATAAAATTTTGACAAAATTTCCTATAGAAATAAAATTTTACACAATTTTCTATAGAAATAAAATTTTGATAAAATTTTCTACAAAAATAATATTTTCACAATATTTTCTATAGAAATAAAATTTTTGAGAAAATTTTATATAGAAATAAGATTTTGAGAAAATTTTCTATAGAAATAAAAATTTGACACAATTTTCTATAGAAATGAAAATTTGATAAAATTTTCTATAGAAATTAAGTTTTGACAAAATTTTCTATAAATATTAAATTTTGACAACATTTTCTGTAGAAATAAATTTTTGACAAAATTTCTTATGGAAATAAAATTGTAACTAAATTTTCTATAGAAATAAAATTTTGACAAAATTTTCTATAAAAATTAAATTTTGACAAAATTTTCTATAGAAATAAATTTTTGACAAAATTTCCTACAGAAATAAAATGTTAACTAAATTTTCCATATAAATAAAAATTTGACAAAATTTTCTATAGAAATAAAAATTTTGACAAAATTTTCTATAATAATAAAATTTGTCAAAATTTTCTATAGAAATAAAGGTTTGAGAAAATTTTCTATAGAAATAAAATTTTGACAAAATTTTCTATAGAAATTAAATTTTAACAAAATCTTCTCTAATAAAATTTTGAAAAAATTTTCTATAATAAAATTTTGGCAATATTTTTTTTTTGTAGATTATTTTCGGGTCGAGTGGCAACCGTTCTTCAGAAGCTATCGAAAATATTGTTCCACATAATGGTGTAGGGTGTAATACTTTATTCTCTTTATATGTGTCTTTACATTTCAATCTCTTTAAATTAAATATCAATTGAATTTTCACCTTCATCAAAAAGTATCTCTCCCCTAAGTTTTGTGACAAATATTTCACATTTGTGTTCTGGTTTTTTGCTTAAATCTATCAGATTTATTTTAACGATAATCCATGACAGTATACCCATTATGCATTCCCCATTGAAGATTCACGTTGAACAAGACAAAGAAGAAATCTTTATTATATCCGATGAATTTAAATGATGATCATTTAAATTACTTTAAAGTCAATTTCTCACATTACACATTCGCTGGAATGAGACATTAAGTGGTAGAACATCAACATCAAGCGACAGTAACAGCAAAAATAAATGGCAGCAGCCGTGCCATTGTGGGATAAAAAAGTTCTTCGTTAAGTGCGAGTATCGCGCATATCCCCTTAACATAACGGGAGAGTGTTGCATTATATGTCCTTTGAAAATTGCTGCCGCTCTGTGGTCGTTGCTATTATCACCATCATTTTGGTATTTTTTTTTGCTCAGATTTTCGTTTGTGTGTTAAACTAATTTATGCAAATGAGTGAAAACCAAAAGGGAAAACTTTTGGGTGCAATTCTCAAATAATTTTCTTTAGCTTTTCCTTTTTGTTGTTTTTTTTCTGCAAGAAACAAATCTATTTAAAGAGGGCGTCTTGAGTGTTTGGTATCTTAATTGGCTATAAAGATTTCGTTAATGTTCTAAAATAGTGATGGTGGTAAGTTCAAATATTAGCACTGAACAAAAAAAATCTAACCAAGAATATCCAAAAATATTCTACCAAAATTGGGAGAAAATTTTACCAAAAACTTCCAAAGATAAAAATCATTTTTTCCAAAATTCTATTTCTATAGAAAATCTTATCAAAATATTATTTCTATGGAAAATTTTGTCAATATTTTATTTCTATAGAAAATTTTATCAAAAATGTATTACTATAGAAAATTTTGTCTAAATTTTATTTCTATAGAAAATTTTGCCAAAAGTTTATGTCTAAGAGAATTTTGCCAACATTTTATTTCTATAGAAAATGTTGTCAAGGTTTTATTTCTATCGAAAATTTTGCTAAAATTTCTATAGAAAAATTTCTCAAAATTTTATTTTTATAGAAAATTTTGCCAAATTTTTTTCCTATGGACAATTTTGGTAGAATTTAATTTCTATAGAAAATTTTGTCAATAGTTTCTTTCTATAGAAAATTTTGTCAAAATATTATTCCTATAGAAAATTTTCTAAAAATCTTATTTCTATAGAAATTTTTCTCAAAATGTTATTTCTATAGAAAATTTGCTAGAATTTTTATCTCTGTTGAAAATTTTCTAAAAATGTTATTTCTATAGAAAACTAGCGTAACCCGGCCCGCTTCGCTGCGCCTTTCGAATTCTTTTAAACAAATCGGACTACTTGATTTTTCGTTTATAGGTACAAATACGGCGGGAGAGGGTGTACCCTTTCCTCCAAATTTTTTAATAATGTTCTGTATTCAAGTAGTTGGACAATCTTCTATATTTCTTGTGAATTTTAAGTGGGGTTTGTCAAGGAAAGGTATACATATCTGAAAATTAAGCACTATATTATAATAACATTCAAAGAATTAATGTTTCCCATCCAATAAATCGGAAAAAGCAAAAGTAGTAAAAATTTTACCATTAGAATTTGCTAAAATGTTGGAAAATGATGCACCCTCTACGTTGGCTGCCAATTTCATGTAAATTTAAGTTCTTTACTAAAAAGAAGTCTGGCAGAAGCCTGTACAAAAATCATAAAATTATGTAACGAGTTCCCATTTACGGACAACCCTCTACTTTCAACTTAAGAAAAAAAAAAACGGACAAAAGGGAACCCTCTCTTTACTAAAAAGAAGACTAAAAAGAAGTCTGGCAGAAGCCTGTGCAAAAATCATAAAATTATGTACCGAGTTCCCATTTACGGACAACCCTCTAAAGGGACGTCACTAACCTTCCCTGAAAATTCTTGAAACTTTCCTTCAAGTGTGGGGCAAGGAAGGTTGCCTCTTCGTTCATAACCTTCCCCCACTGCCTTTGTAAATTTCAAGAAAACTTAAATTTTTTTTGTAGTTTTAGAGGAGGACCTCCTCCCCGACCAAATATCGAAAAGTGATTTAGCGTATCTTTTGTAAACGTCCCAGAAAATGTCAAGCAAATTATAAGCCTAAAGGGGCGGCCTCTCTTCCGTCCAAATATCACAAAATCAGGTATCAACTATTACGGTTGACGGAGGTTACGATCTCTCCCCAGTCCTCTGTAAATTTCAAGTAACTCGGTAAAGTTTAATTGTTTCTCTGTATGTACTTAAGAGAAGCGGATGTCTCCCTATGTCCTTTTATTTTTATTAAAAAATCAGGAACCTGATATAAATTTCGTAACCCATTTTTTCTGTAAAATTTCAGTCGGCGGAGTTTAGTTTTGTTTTAACTTTCAAAAAAAAAAAAATTGGGCAAAGGGGTGGTCCCCCCTCCCCGGCCAAATATCCAAAAATAATGTAGCGGATTTTTGTCTAGATGCCAACCCCAACATTCAATGAAAATTTCAAGCAAATCGCATAATTTTGTTCCAAGTTTAAAAAAGTAGGGCAAGGGGGAGGTCGCCCTCCCCGTCCACATATGAAACCATCAGGTACCCCATATTAATTCCATAACCTCACCGCATGTTCTCTGTAAATCTCAGATAATTTAGAGAATTTTAGTTTTTTCACTGTACTTTAAAAAAAGTCGAACAAAGGAGAGGCCCCCTCCGCCACAAAATATCGAAATAAAAAGTAGCGGATCTTTGTCTAGATGCCAACCCCAATCTTCAACGAAAATTTCAACCAAATCGGTTAACTTTGGTCCAATTTTCAAAAAGTCCGACAAAGGGGAGGTCCCCCTCCGCGACCAGGTGTCAAAAAATGAGGTACCCTATTTTCACCACATGAACGCCCCCTACGATCTCTGAAAGTTTCAAGTAAATCGGTTCAGCCGTTTCGGAGCCAACTCGGTACATACAAACAAACAAACAAACAAATAAACAAACATAGATTGAATTTTATATATATAGATTTGTCAAAATTATAATTCAACAGAAAATTTTGTCAAAATTATATTTCAACAGAAAATTTTGTCAAAATTTTATTTTTATAGAAATTTTTTGTCCAGATTTTATTCCTAAAGAAAATTTTGTCAAAATGTTATTTCTATGGAAAATTATGTCTATATCTTATGTTTATAGAAAATTTTGTCAAAAAATTATTTCTATAGAAAATTTGTCAAAATATTATTCCTATAGAAAATTTTCTAAAAATCTTATTTCTATAGAAGTTTTTCTCAAAATGTTATTTCTATAGAAAATTTGCTAGAATTTTTATCTCTGTTGAAAATTTTCTAAAAATGTTATTTCTATAACAAATTTTGGCAAAATTTTATTTCTATCGAAAATTTTGTTAGAATTTTATTTCTATAGAAAATTTTGTCAACATTTGATTTCTATAAAAAATTTTGTCAAAAAATTATTTCTATAGAAAATATTGTCAACATTTGATTTTTATAGAAAAATTTGCCAAAATTTTATTTCTATAGAAAATTATGTCAACATTTTATTTTTATAGAAACTTTTGTAAACATTTTACTTCTATAGAAAATTTTGTTACAATTTTACAAAATTTTATTTCTATAGCAAATTTTGTCAAAATGTTACTTTTATCGAAAATTTTGCCAAAAGTTTATGTCTATAGAGAATTTTGCCAAAATTTTATTTCTATAGAAGATGTTGTAAAGATTTTATTTCTAACATATCGAAAATTTTGCTAAAATTTCTATAGAAAAATTTCTCAAAATTTTATTTTTATAGAAAATTTTGCCAAATATTATCCCTATGGAAAATTTTGTTAGAATTTAATTTCTATAGGAAATTTTGTCAAAAGTTTCTTTCTATAGAAAATTTTGTCAAAATTTTATTTTTATAGAAATTTTTTGTCGAGATTTTATTCCTAGAGAAAATTTTGTCAAAATGTTATTTCTATGGAAAATTATGTCTATATCTTATGTTTATAGAAAATTTTGTCAAAAAATTATTTCTATAGAAAATTTTGTCAAAATATTATTCCTATAGAAAATTTTCTAAAAATCTTATTTCTATAGAAGTTTTTCTCAAAATGTTATTTCTATAGAAAATTTGCTAGAATTTTTATCTCTGTTGAACATTTTCTAAAAATGTTATTTCTATAACAAATTTGGGCAAAATTTTATTTCTATCAAAAATTTTGTTAGAATTTTATTTCTATAGAAAATTTTGTCAACATTTGATTTCTATAAAAAATTTTGTCAAAAAATTATTTCTATAGAAAATATTGTCAACATTTGATTTTTATAGAAAAATTTGCCAAAATTTTATTTCTATAGAAATTTATGTCAACATTTTATTTTTATAGAAACTTTTGTAAACATTTTACTTCTATAGAAAATTTTGTTACAATTTTATTTCTATAGAAAATCTTTTCAACATTTTATTTCTCTAAATTATATTCTATATATAAATTATTTCTATAGAAAATATTGTCAACATTTTATTTCTATAAAAAATTTTGGCAAAATTTTATTTCTATAGAAAATTTTGTTAGAATTTTATTTCTATAGAAAATATTGTCAACATTTGATTTCTATAGAAAATTTTGCCAAAATTTTATTTCTATAGAAAATTTTGTTAGAATTTTATTTCTATAGAAAATTTTGTTAGAATTTTATTTCTATAGAAAATTTTGTCAACATTTTATTTTTATAGAAATTTTGTCAACATTTTACTTCTATAGAAAATTTTGCTACAATTTTGTTTCTATAGAAAATCTTGTCAACATTTTATTTCTACAGAAAAATTTTTCAAAGTGTTATTTCTGAAGAAAATTATGTCAAATATTTATTTCTATAGAAAATTTTGTCAAAATTTTATTTCAATAGGAAATTTTAGCAAAATTTTATTTCTATAGACATTTTTGTCAAAATGTTGTTCCTATAGAAAATTGTGTCAAAATTTTATTTCTATAGAAAATGTTATCATGCTTTATTTCTATAGAAAATTTGTGTAATACTTATTTGCAAAATCTACCAAAACATCAACCAATTTATCTAACAATAAAAACAAATCTAGCATTTTTGGTGGAATTCTACCAACTGTAGCAACTGTGATTGATATACTTCTACAGTTCATATAATATATTCGTTCTTTATTGTAACAACAATTGTTGTTTAAATAGCTGTCATGCAATACCAACTGGCGATAAAATCGAATAAATGAGATTTGCATTGAGACATTTATTGATATGCAAATTCCAAGAAATATTCTGTTGCATACTGGAAACGGGAGAGATTCATATAAATGAATAAAAACTGGTGGTGAAGGGTATAAAAATTGTATATGGATAAATGCCCATATTTGCGTAGGCAACATTTTATTTCTATAGAAAATTTCGTGAAAATTTTATATCTAGAAACATTTTTGTCAACATTTTATTTCTAAAGAAAATTTTAACAAACAAAGAAAAGTTTTTCGAAATTTTATTCCTCTAGAAGATTTTGTCAAAATTTTATTTTATTTAGAGAACATTTGGTCAAAAATTTATTCCTGGAGGAAATTTTGTCAAACATGTAGTTCTAGGGAAATTTTTGTCAACATTTTATTTCTGTAGAACATTTTGTTTCTATCGAACATTTTATCAAAATTTTATTCCTAGTGAAAGTTTAGTCAAAATTTCATTCATGGAGAAGATTTGGTCAAAATTGTATTCCTAGCGAAAATTTTGGCAAAATTTTTATTTCCAGAGAAATTTCGTTCTTATAGAAGATTTTATGAAAATTTTAATACTATCGAAAATTAAGTTAATTTTTTCCTCTGTTGGTCAAGCTACACTTGTAGTTTAGTCAATACATGGTTTTAGGCTGAAATCAAAAACAACAATATAGAAAACATTTTGTTAATTTTTTTTCTAGAGGCACTTTAGCCTGTATTTTATTTCTATAGAAAATTTTATCACAATTTTATTTCTAGAGACAGTTTTGTCAAAAATGTATTTCTATAGAAAATTTACTCAAAATATAAAATTTTATCAAAATTTTATTTCTATATAAAATTTTGTTAAAATTTTATTCCTAGAGCCAAAATGTTATCCCTAGAAAAAATTCTATTTAAATTTTATTTATAGAGAAGATTTTATCCAAATACAGTTTCTATAGAAAAATTTGTCAAAATTTAATTTCTATAGAAAATTTTGTACAAAACTTTATTTCTAAAGAAAATTTTGTCAAAATTTTATTTCTCTAGAAATCTTTCTCAAAATGTTATTTCTTTAGAATATTTTCTCAAAGTTTTATTTTTCTAGAAAATTTTATTAATATTTTATTTCTATAGAAAATTTTGTTAATATTTTATTTCTAAAGAAATTTTTATCAAAATTTTATTCGTAGAGAAAATCTTGTCCAATTTTTATTCCTAGAGAAAGTTTTGTCAAAATTTTATTCATGGAGAAAAGTTTGTGAACATTTTATTCCTAGAGAAAATTTTGTCAAAATTTTTTTCCTAGAAAAAAATTTGTCACAATTCTAATTATTGTCAAGATTTTATTTCTATGGAAAATTTCGTCAAAATTTCATTTCGACAGAAAATTTTGCCAAAATTCAAAAAAACAGTTTTGTCAATATTTTTTTTTTTTTTATAGAAAATCTTGTTAAAATTTTCTAAAGAAATTTTCAATAGAAATAAAATTTTGACAATATTTTCTAAAGAAAATATTGTAAAAATTTTATTTCTATTGAAAATTTTGTCAACATTTTATTACTAGAGAAAATTTTGTCAACATCTTATTTTTGTAGAAAATTTTGTCACGATTTTATTCCCAGAGAAAATTTTGTCAAAATTTAATTTCAACAGAAAATGTTGTCAAAATATTATTACTACATCAACATCTTATTTTTATAGAAAATTTTGCCACAATTTTATTCCTAGAGAAAATTTTGTCAAGTGTCAAAGAAAAAGTTAATAAAAATGTTATTCCCATAGAAATTTTATACCAATAGAAGATTTTGTCAAAATTTTATGTAATTTATAGAAAATTTTGTCAACATGTTAATTCAAAAGAAATTTTGGCCAACAGTTTATTTCTATATAAAACTTTGTCAATATTTTCTTCCTAGAGAAAGTTTTGTCAAATTTTGTTTCCTAAATAAATTTTGGCAAAACTTTATTCCTAGACGAAATTTTATCAAAATTTTATTCCTATAGGAATTTTGTCAAAGTTTTATGCATTGAGGAAATTTTGTCAAAATTTTATTTTTATAGAAAATTTTGTCACGATTTTATTCCTAGAGAAAATTTTGTCAAAGTGTCAAAGAGAAAAGTTAAGCAAAATGTTATTCCCAGAGAAATTTTATTGCAATAGAAGATTTTGTCAAAATTTTATTTTATTTTATTTATGGCTAGTGAAAATTTTGCAAAATTTTATTCCTAGAGGAAATTTTATTCCCAGAGGAAATTTTATTCCTAGAGGAAACTTTATTCCTAAACGAAATTTTGTCAAAATTTTATTCCTAGATAAAATTTTGTCAAAATTTTATTTCAAGAGAAATTTTGGCCCACATTTTATTTCTATAGAAAATTTTGTCAATATTTTCTTCCTAGGGAAAATTTTGTCAATATTTTTCCTAAAGAAAATTTGGCAAAACTTTATTCCTAAATGAAAATTTGTCAAAATTTTATACCTAGAGGAATTTTGTCAAAGTTTTATGCTTTGAGGAAATTTTGTCCTGGGGGAAATGTGGGTAACATTTTATTTCTATAGACAATTTTTATACCCTCCACCATAGGATGGGGGTATATTAACTTTGTCATTCCGTTTGTAACACATCGAAATATTGCTCTAAGACCCCATAAAGTATATATATTCTGGGTCGAGGTGAAATTCTGAGACGATCTGAGCATGTCCGTCCGTCCGTCCGTCTGTTGAAATCACGCTAACTTCCGAACGAAACAAGCTATCGACTTGAAACTTGGCACAAGTAGTTGTTATTGATGTAGGTCGGATGGTATTACAAATGGGCCATATCGGTCCACTTTTACGTATAGCCCTCATATAAACGGACCCCCAAATTTGGCTTGTGATTGCTCTAAGAGAAGCAAATTTCATCCGATCCGGCTGAAATTTGGTACATGGTGTTAGTATATGGTCTCTAATAGTCATGCAAAAATTGGTCCATATCGGTCCACTTTTACGTATAGCCCCCATATAAACGGACCCCCAAATTTGGCATGCGATTGCTCTAAGGGAGGCAAATTTCATCCGATCGGGCTGAAATTTGGTACATGGTGTTAATATATGGTCTCTAATAACCGTGCAAAAATTGGTCCTTATCGGTACACTTTTACGTATAGCCCCCATATAAACGGACCCCCAAATTTGGCTTGCGATTGCTCTAAAAGAAGCAAATTTCTTCCGATCAGGCTGAAATTTGGTACATGGTGTCAGTATATGGTCTCTAACAACCATGCAAAAATTGGTCCATATGGGTCCACTTTTACGTATAGCCCCCATATAAACAGGCCCCCAAATTTGGCTTGCGATCGCCCTAAGAGAAGAAAATTTCATCCGATCCGGCTGAAATTTGGTACATGGTGTTAGTATATGGTCCCTAACATCCATGCAAAAATTGGTTCATATCGGTCCATAATTACATATAGCCCCCATATAAACCGATCCCCGATTTGGCTTGCGGAGCCTCTAAGAGAACCAAATTTCATCCGATCCGGCTGAAATTTGGTACATGGTGTTAGTATATGGTCTCTAACAACCATGCAAAAATTGGTCCACATCGGTCCATAATTATATATAGCCCCTATATAAACCGATCCCCCGATTTGGCTTGCGGAGCTTCTAAGAAACGAAAATTTCATCCGATCCGGCTGAAATTTGGTACATGGTGTTGGTATATGTTCTCTGATAACCATGCAAAAATTAGTCCATATCGGTCCATAATTATATATAGCTCCCATATAAATCGATCCCCAGATTTGTCCTCCGGATCCTCTTGGAGGAGTAAAATTCATCCGATCCGGTTGAATTTTGGAACATGGTGTTAGAATGTGGTCTTAACAAACACGCAAGAATTGGTCCATCTCGGTCCATAATTATATATAGCCCCATATAAACCGTTCCCCAGATTTGATCTCCGGAGCCTCTTGGAGGAGCAAAATTCATCCGATCCGGTTGAAATTTGCAACGTGGTGTTAGTATAAGGCCGCTAATAATCATGCCAAAATTGGTCCATATCGGTCTATAATTATATAGAGCCGATCCCCAATCACACAAAAATTGGTCCATATCGGTTCATAATCATGGTTGCCACTCGAGCCAAAAATAATCTACGAAAATTTTATTTTTATAGAAAATTTTTTCCAAATTTTATTTCTATAGAAAATTTTGTCAAAATTTTGTTTTTATAGAAAATGTTGTCAAATTTCATTTCTATAGAAACTTTAAACTTAATTATATACGTATTTAATCGGCCCTTTTGTAGTTTAATGTATACCACGTATGGACTATGTGGTATATATTACGTTGTTAGGAAGTTTTATGATACCTTGCCATCGGCTTCAGTAGACGTTTCTACGCAATCCCTGGTGGAGGGTACATAAGCTTCGGCCTGGCCGAACTTACGGCCGTATATACTTGTTTTAAATTTAATTTCTAGAGACATTTTTGTCAAAATTGTATTTCTGTAGAAAATTTGTGAAGTATCTCTTAAGTGGAGAGAAATATTTTGCAAAACCTATCAAAACATTAGAAAATCATTGATCTTATTAAGGATTTTGTTATCAGTGTATGGACCAGAATTATTTGTTGGTGTTAAAGTTGATACCCTCTGAGACTTCAATATCATGCGCTAAGAAGAATACTCTGACTTTGTGGGGGAACATTTAAAATCTAACTACTCAAAATAAGCTCTAATGTTTAAGTGATACAACCAAAGTTCTTTTAATAGTAAACAATGAAATCCGCAACATGGGTTTCCTTTCATTTCTTCTCGCTTAAAGAAAAAGAAAAAAAAAAACACCTTCCAATGAAAGGCAAAGATAGAAAACGTGTCCCCCATAAGTATCCACATAGCATGCAGTTGCAGCATTAGAATCATAATAGCGAAGATGAGGATTTCATTGCATTATCCAAGTGTTTGCATATAAAACAAAATCAAGGGAAAAAGTGAGTATATGTGGCCGAATTGTATGTACCCTGTGGTGGTACATACAGAAAAAAATTTCGCGAAATTTTTTTCAATTAAAAATTTTAATTGATTTTTAAAAAAATATTTAATTAAAAATTTAATTGATTCAACAATTTTTTTTAATTGAAATAAAAATCAATTACAAAAATTAATAGTATCGATTCATTTTTTAATTGGAACAATTAATTTTTTAATTGACTTTCAGTTTATTGTGTGTACCCTGTAGTGAAGTCTATGCCTACATTCACAGAAAAAAATTTCACGAAAATTTTTCCAATTAAAAATTTTAATTGATTTTTAAAAAATATTTAATTAAAAATTTAATTGATTCAACAATTTTTTTAATTGAAATAAAAATCAATTACAAACATTAATAGTATCGATTAATTTTTTAATTGGAACAATTAATTTTTTAATTGACTTTCAGTTAATTTTTTAATTGATACTATCATTTCTGTGATTGATGACATTTCAATTAAAAAATTAATTGGATCAATCAATTTCGTGATTGAATCAGAAAAAAAATGTTTGCGTGTTATTATGAACCGATATGGACGAATTTTCGCATGATCCTTAGAGAGCATATACTAAATTCACGTACCAATTTTCAATCCAATCGGATGAAGCTTGCTCCTCAAAGAGGCTCCGGTGTTATGAAATTTAGGGATCGATTTATATGGAGGCTATGGACCGATATCGAACACTTTTTGTATGGTGCCCTCCTTTGGCCAAAGGCACCATCTGTCTGTCTATTTCATCTCCTTTTGGGAGTTGCAAACATATGCACTAACTTATAATACCCTGTTCCATACAATGATGCAGCAAATAATGAAGCTACTAAATGTGGACATATGATTGCTCCAAGGCACACATAACGCACATTAGAGACTCATCATTTGTAGCCAATGTTTGTAATGATGTTGTCAATGGTAACAGACACTCTATGGGAGCCTATCACTCGAGGATGGGAATCAGGACAAGAGTTCTGTTCTCAAGTGTGACAAAAACTGCAGAATGGAGGGTAAGTTATAGTTTTTTGTTTGTTGTGTAAAAACATAAACTCCTCATGATGTATATAGCCTTGCTTGAAGTGTGTCTGAGTACCCGGCTCAGCTAATGGAAACAATACAATCATTATTTTGCCATAAGAGTTATGTATTTTGACAAAATTTTAAATAGAAATAAAATTTTGAAAACATTTTGTATAGGAATAAAAATTTGACATTCTGTGAAATAAAATGTTCACAATTCTGTGAACATTCTGTGAATTTTTTTTTTATGGAAATAAACCTTTGACCAAATTTTTTAAAGAAATAAAATTTTTACAAAATTTTTTATAGAAATAAACCTTTGACAAAATTTTCTATAGAAATAAAATTTTATAAAGATATTCTGTGAAATTTTATATAGAAATAAACCTTTGACAAAATTTTTTATAGAAATAAAATTTTCACAAAATTTTTTATAGAAATAAACCTTTGACAAAATTTTCTATAGAAATAAAATTTTATAAAGAAATAAAATTTTGACTAAATTTTCTCTAGAAATAAAATTTTGACAAAATTTTCTATAGAAATAAAATTTTGACAAAATTTTTTATAGAAATAAAATTTTGACAAAATTTTAAATAGAAATAAAATGTTGAAAACATTTTGTTTAGGAATAAAAATTTGACAAATTTTCTATAGAAATAACATCCTGTGAAAATTTTTTATAAATAAGAAATAAACTTTTGACAAAATTTTTTATAGAAATAAAATTTTCACAAAATTTTTATAGTAATAAACCTTTGAGAAAATTTTTTATAGAAATAAAATTTTCACAAAATTTTTATAGAAATAAACCTTTGACAAAATTTTCTATTGAAATAAAATTTTCTAAAGATATAAAAATTTGACTAAATTTTCTCTAGAAATAAAATTTTGACAGAATATTCTATACATCAAATCTTGAGAAAATTTTCTATGGAAGTAAAATTTTTAGAAAATTTTGTATAGAAATAAAATTGAGACAAAAATTTCTCTACAAATAAAATTTTGATAACATTTTCTATAGAAATAAAATTGTACCAAAATTTTCTATATTGCTATAGAAATTTTAACAAAATTTTCTCTAGGAATAAAATTTTGACAAACTTTTCTCCATAAATAAAATCTTGACAAAACTTTCTATAGGAATAAAATTTTATTCCCCGAGAAATTTTATTCCAGTAGAAGATTTTGTCCAAATTCTATTTCAAGAGAAATTTTTGCCAACGTTTTATTTCAATAGAAAATTTTATCAATATTTTCTTCCTAGAGAAAGTTTTGTCAAAATTTTATTCCTAAAGAAATGTTGGCAAAACTTTATTCCTCGAAGAAATTTTGTTTAAATTTTATTCCTAGAGGAATTTTGTCAAAGTATTATTATTGTTATTTCAATAGAAATTTTTGTCAAAATTATATTGCAACAGAAAATTTGTCAAAATTTTATTTCTATAGAAAATTTTCTCAAAATTGTATTGCTATAGAAATTTTTGTCAAAATTTTATTGCTATAGAAATTTTTTTCAAAATGTTATTGCTGTAGAATATTTTGTCAAAATTTTATTGCTATAGAAATTTTTGTCAAAATTTTATTGCTATAGAAATGTTTGTTAAATTTTTATTTTTATAGAAAATTTTGGTAAAATTTTATTTCTATAGAAAATTTTCTCAAAATTTGATCTATAGAAAGTTTAGTCAAAATTTTATTTCTGGAGAAAATTTAGTCAAAATTTGATATCTTTAGAAAATGTTATTTTTGTACAAAATTTTGCCAAATTTTTATTTCTATAGAAAATTTTGTCAAAGGTTTATTTCTATAAAAATTTTTGTGAACATTTTATTTCTGTAGAAATTTAGCGTGAAATAAAATTTTGTCAAAACTTTTTATAGAAATAAAATTTTCACAATATTTTCTATGGAAATAAAAATTTTGGCAAAATTTTCTATAAAAATAAAATTTTCTAAAGATACAAAGTTTTCTAAAGATATAAAATTTTGACTAAATTTTCTCTAGAAATAAAATTTTGACAAAATTTTCCATAGAAAGATATAAAATTGTGATTAACTTTTCTCTAGAAATAAAATTTTGACAGAATATTCTATACATCAAATCTTGAGAAAATTTTCTATGGAAGTAAAGTTTTTAGAAAATTTTGTATAGAAATAAAATTGAGACAAAAATTTCTCTACAAATAAAATTTTGATAACATTTTCTATAGAAATAAAATTGTACCAAAATTTTCTATATTTCTATAGAAATTTTAACAAAATTTTCTCTAGGAATAAAATTTTGACAAACTTTTCTCCATAAATAAAATCTTGACAAAACTTTCTATAGGAATAAAATTTTATTCCCCGAGAAATTTTATTGCAGTAGAAGATTTTGTCCAAATTCTATTTCAAGAGAAATTTTTGCCAACATTTTATTTCAATAGAAAATTTTATCAATATTTTCTTCCTAGAGAAAGTTTTGTCAAAATTTTATTCCTAAAGAAATTTTGGCAAAGGTTAGGTTAGGTTAGGTTAGGTTATGTGGCAGCCCGATGTATCAAGCTCACTTAGACTATTCAGTCCATTGTGATACCACAGTGGTGAACTTCTCTCTTATCACTGAGTGCTGCCCGATTCCATGTTAAGCTCAATGACAAAGGGACCTCCGAACGGCGTTCCACATTCCAGTGAAACCACTTAGAGAAGCTTTGAAACCCTCAGAAATGTCACCAGCATTACTGAGGTGGGATAGTCCACCGCTGAAAAACTTTTTGGTGTTCGGTCGTAGCAGGAATCGAACCCACGACCTTGTGTATGCAAGGCGGGCATGCTAACCATTGCACCACGGTGGCTCCCCTAGAGCCACCGTGGTTCCTAGAGGAATTTTGTCAAAGCATTATTATTGTTATTTCAACAGAATTTTGGTCAAAATTATATTGCAACAGAAAATTTGTCAAAATTTTATTTCAATAGAAAATGTTCTCAAAATTGTATTGCTATAGAAATTTTTGTCAAAATTTTATTGCTATAGAAATTTTTTTCAAAATGTTATTGCTGTAGAATATTTTGTCAAAATTTTATTGCTATAGAAATTTTTGTCAAAATTTTATTGCTATAGAATTTTTTGTCAAATTTTTATTTTTATAGAAAATTTTGGTAAAATTTTATTTCTATAGAAAATTTTCTCAAAATTTGATCTATAGAAAGTTTAGTCAAAATTTTATTTCTAGAGAAAATTTAGTCAAAATTTGATATCTTTAGAATATGGTATTTTTGTAGAAAATTTTGCCAAATTTTTATTTCTATAGAAAATTTTGTCAAAGGTTTATTTCTATAAAAATTTTTGTGAACATTTTATTTCTGTAGAAATTTAGCGTGAAATAAAATTTTGTCAAAACTTTTTATAGAAATAAATTTTTCACAATATTTTCTATAGAAATAAAAATTTTGGCAAAATTTTCTATAAAAATAAAATTTTCTAAAGATACAAAGTTTTCTAAAGATATAAAATTTTGGCTAAATTTTCTCTAGAAATAAAATTTTGACAAAATTTTCCATAGAAAGATATAAAATTGTGATTAACTTTTCTCTAGAAATAAAATTTTGACAAACTTTTCTATAGGTCACAACTTGAGAAAATTTTCCATAGAAGTAAAATTTTTAGAAAATTTTGTATAGAAATAAAATTTAGACAAAAATTTCTCTACAAATAAAACATTGATGACATTTTCTATAGAAATAAACTTTTACCAAAATTTTCCATAGGAATAAAAATTTGACAAAATTTTCTATAGCAATAAAATTTTGGCAAAATTTTTCGGAAAAATCAAATTTTGAGAAAATTTTCTATTGAAATAAAATTGTGACAAATTTTCTATTGAAATAAAATTTTGACAAATTTTCTATTGAAATAAAATTGTGACAGAAATTTTTATTAAAATAACGATTTACCAAAATTTTCGATAGAAATAAAATTTTTACAAAATTTTCTATAGAAATAAAATTTTTACAAAATTTTCTATAGGAATAAAATTTTGCAAAAAATTTTATAGAAATAAAATTTTGAAAAAAATTTCTTTAGAAATAAAATTTTGACAAAATTTTCTATAGAAATAAAATTTTGACAATATTTTCTAAAGAAATAAAATTTTAACAAAATTTTCTATGGAAATAAAATTTTGACAAAATTTTCTATAGAAATAAAATTTTGACAAAATTTTCTATAGAAATAAAATGTAGACAAAATTTTCTATAGAAATAAAATTTTGACAAAATTTTCTATAGAAATAAAATTTTGATAAAATTTTCTATAGAAATAAATTTTTGACAAAATTTTCTATAGAAATAAAATTTTGACAAAATTTTATATAGAAATAAAATTTTGACAACATTTTATATATAAATATAATTTAAACAAACCTTTAATAGAAATAAATTGTTTGTTCTAGGCAATATAAAACTCGTTGGAGACAAATGAATCAATGTTGCCATAAACATGAGATTGGCCTAAAAAAAATAAAAGGAAAATTGACAACATTCATACTAATGAATCCTTCTATTTATCTACTACGTGTATGTGTCTGTATGATTGACAATTGAAATTCTTTTGGGATTGCCCTCTTAATATAATTAACTTGTATATGTGTGCATATCTGTGGGTGTGTGTGTGTATCTGGCACTTGGCTTGGACCAAAAGTTTAGACAAATCATATCTTTGTCATCGTATTGAATATTTGGGGATTGCTGCACCAGCATACTCTCTTTAATCGTATCCTTGTCATTAAATTCACATGGGTATTTGACAAATAGTTCACTTTGTGTAAACCACTTCTGAATTCGAAACAGAGGAAAAACTATCACAAAATACATAACTCCTCCCCCTCACAGACCCAACAAATATCTACAGTCAAGCATCGATGGATCATTGAAGAAGACCAAGCAAACATTTCAGAATAACCCAGAAAAAAACAAAAAGAGGAAAACTATCTAGTGATGTGGTGCTGGTAATAGCATTAGCAACTCTTTCCGAGAGATTCAAGCAACCCGACATTTGTTAGAGATGACAGTGATCCCATTTAATCTTCCTTTATGAAATGTATATGAATGATTGGCTTTCGTAACACACCACCGACCACATTACCGACCCCCGCCCTCCGCAAATCCCCAAATGGATTTGTTATGAAAAATGACAGTTTTGTTCATTTGACAAGTACGCTGGGGAAACAAAAAAAAGAGTAGAATTTATTTTAGCATTGTAAGTGAATACTCTTTTGGTTTTTGGGTAAATGTGATGGTTGGTTATGAATATGTCGATATCCTAATTCCACATCGATATAAGTCGACATGTTATCTGAAAAGCGATATCCTTTAGTAGGCACAAGTTAAAGAAATGAAAGTGTCTTATTAGGCAAAAATTACACACATAGATTGCCAGAACAAAAAAAAATTGGAAATCGCATTTTCAAAAATGTCCTCCCAGATGTTCTTTATTTTAACTGCATAGAAATCAATCTTTATTTTAACTGCATAGAAATCAATCTTAGATCAATATTTCGATGTGTTACAAACGGAATGACAAAGTTAAATGTGTGTAAAATGCTGCTCCTATTTTGATTTTGGAATTCACTGTTCACTTGTCAAAATGCCGTCCGCAAGAAGAGCAGCGTATCAAAATTTTGCTCGCGCATCGCGAAAATCCGAGCTACTCGCACGCAAAGCTGGCAAAATCGCTAAAAGTTGCCAAATCAACCGTTACAAATGTAATTAAAGTGTTTGGGGAACGTTTGTCTCTCTCCGAGATGCCGCAAATAAGCTGGGTGTATCGTCTACAACCGTGCATCGAGCCAAAAAACGAGCTGGACTATCGACTTACAAGAAGGTAGTGACTCCAAATCACGATGATAAACAAAATACGACGGCCAAAGCGCGATCCCGGAGGCTGTACACGACGATGCTGACGTAGTTTGACTGCGTGGTAATGGACGACGAAACCTACGTCAAAGCCGACTACAAGCAGCTTCCGGGACAGGAGTTTTATACGGCAAAAAGAAGGGGAAAGGTAGCAGATATTTTCAAGCACATAAAACTGTCAAAGTTCGCAAAGAAATATCTGGTTTGGCAAGCCATCTGTACCTGTGGCTTGAAAAGCAGCATTTTTATAGCATCCGGGACTGTCAACCAAGAAATTTACGTGAAAGAGTGTTTGAGTAAACGTCTGCTGCCTTTCCTGAAGAAACACGGTTGTTCCGTACTGTTTTGGCCGGATTTGGCATCTTGCCATTACGGTAAAAAAAGCCATGGAGTGGTACGCCGCCAACAACGTGCAGGTGGTTCCCAAGCACAAGAACCTTCCCAACACGCCAGAGCTCCGCCCAATTGAGAAATACTGGGCTATTGTCAAGCGGAACCTTAAGAAGACCAAAAAAAGTGCTAAGGACGAGCAGAAGTTCAAGGCAAACTGGCTTTCTGCGGCGAAGAAGGTGGATAAGGTGGCTGTACAAAATCTGATGGCAGGTGTCATGCGTAAGGCCCGGTAATTCGGATTTGGAAAAGCGAATGTCTAACTGAATATTTTTCCTGAATTTTATACTAATTGAACTTGAAAAAGAAATTTAATTTGATTTTTTAAATAAACGATTTCACCGATTTACACGCGTTTTCCCTTGGCCAAATTTTGACCGTATCACCCTTTATTTAATCGGCCTTTTTTTATATTTTAATATATACCACATATGGGCTACCTCTCAATTTAGAAGACGGTGTTAGGAAGTTTTAAGATAGCTTGCCATCGGCAAGTGATACCGCAACCTAAATAATTCGATTGTGGACCGATAGGCACCACTTTCGGTACACTTTTTATGGTCCTAAAATACCTCTAGATTTCCAATTTCAGGCAAATTGGATAAAAGCTACTGTTTTTATAAGCCCAAGACCCCGAATCGGGAGGTCGGTTTATATGGGGACTATATCAAAACTTGGACCGATATAACCCATCTTCGAACTTGACCTGCTTGCAAAGAAAAGATGAATCAGTGCCAAATTTCAGGATGATAGCGCCATTATTGAAGGCTGTAGCGTGATTACAACAGACAGACAGACGGACATTGTTATATCGTCTTAGAATTTCTCCTTGATCAAGAATATATATACTTTATATATTTCGATGTGTTACAAACGGAATGACAAACTTATTATACCCCCGCCACCATTCTATGGTGGTTGCTATAAAAATGTTCCTTCATCTTTTAATCACCAAACGAAATGTTTGGTAGAACGAAGCTAGCAATAACTCCGTTCGCCGAGTTTGCTAGTTTTCTATAAAAATAAAATTTGGCAAAATTTTCTGTAGAAATAAAATTATTACAAAATTTTCTCTAATAAATAAAATTTTCCATAGAAATAAAATATTTACAACATTTTCTATAGAAATAAAATTTTTACAAAATTTTCTATAAAAATAAAATTTTTTAAAAAATTCTCTGTTGAAATAAAATTATGACAAAATTGTCTCTAGTAAAAAAATTTTGACAAAATTTTCTATTGGAGCAAAATTTTCAATAGAAATAAAATTTTTACAAAATTCCCCCTAAGGACACGATTTACACGTAAGGAAAACGGCTGAACTGATACTTCTGAGACTTAGGAGCTTCAACACGCTGGAGAGGACAGACTGCAGGCATACTGGAATTCTGGCCGGGCAGTATAGAGAGACGGATCATATGGCCACGGAGCATGTTTATCATCACAAACCGACGTACATTATACCAAGTATGGAATAGTGGGAAGACAGGAGGATACCCTTCGGAACCCTGAACATGTATACGGACGGATCAAAGATGGAGGAAGGAACGGGCAGTGGAATCTATTGTAGTGAACTAGGAATAAGGGAGTCTTACACGCTGGATAGTGATTGCAGTATTTTTCAGGCTGAGATTTATGCGATCACGAAGGCTGCTGAGTCGCTGTTGATGAGGCCGTTATACAGAAGCGATATCAGTTTCTTCATCGACAGTCAAGCAGCTATAAAGGCATTGTGCAGTGCTGACATAAGGTCTAGGGTAGTCAGCCGCTGTCGTCGAGAACTCAAGGTTCTCACTGAACAGCATAATATAACTCTGTGCTGGGTACCTGGGCACTATGGGATAATAGGAAATGAGGAAGCGGATGTGCTGGCTAAGGAGGGTGCTCGTGGAACGAACAACGTCCTAGCGGACGTTTTTCCTCCATTATCTTCTTATCATTACAGGATAGAGGTTAAATATGATGAGCAATGGCGAAGACGCTGGGTCTCTTCGGATGGTTGCGAGCAAACCAAGTTGATATGGGATGAAAAGAAACGTAGGAACTGTGAAATTTTGTTGTCGATGAACAGAGAGGAATTACGGCCATTGATTGGTATCATAACAGGACACAACACACTTGGGAAACACATGGTAAGAATAGGACTTAAAGACGATGATATCTGTAGATGGTGCCTGGACCCGGAAGTTACGGAGGACTCGTACCACTTCCTGTGTCAGTGCCCAGCTTTATCCTTTAGAAGAAACAAGATACTGGGCTCCTTTTTCTTTCAGACTCTCACTGATCTACGGGAGTGCAGCTTAAGAAACATACTTGCCTTCATCAGGGCCTCTGGTTGATCATTCTGAGATTTCTTTCAAAGAGAACGAGCAGATGGAAGTTTCTGGGACAAAGCGGCCGCCTCGGAAGAAGAAAGATTGAACAAGTATATACGGCCGTAAGTTCGGCCAGGCCGAATCTTATGTACCCTCCACCATGGATTGCGTAGGAACTTCTACTAAAGGCTGTCATCCACAATCGAATTACTTGGGTTGCGATAACACTTGCCGATGGCAAGGTATCGTAAAACTTTTTAACACTGTCTTCTAAATTGTAAGTTAGCCCATACGGGGTATATATTAAACAAAAAAAGGCCGATTAAATACGTATATAATATAGTTTGACAAAATTTTCTATAGAAATGAAAACTTGACAAAATTTTCTATAGAAATAAAATGTTGACAAAATTTTCTATGGAAGTAAAATGTTGACAAAATTTTCTACAGAAATAAATTTTTTACAAAATTTTCTATAAAAATAAAATTTTGACAAAACTTTCTATGGAAATAAAATTTTGACAAACATTTCTATAGGAATAAACGTTTGAAAAAACTTTCTATAGAAATGAAATTTTGACACAACTTTCTATAGTAATAAGATTTGACAAAATTTTCTATGGAAATAAAGTTTTGGTAGAATATTTTTGGCGATATGGACCAATTTTTGTGTAATAAGTCATCGGCTATATATAACTAAAGACCGATATTGACCAATTTTTACATGGCTGTTAGAGGCCATATATTGACAAAATGTACCAAATTTCAACCGCATCGGATGACTTTTGCTATATATAATTATGGACCGATATGGACCAATTTTTGCATGGTTGTTAGATACCATATACTAACACCATGTACCAAATTTCAACTGGATCGGATGAATTTCGCTCCTCCAAGAGGCTCCTGAGGTCAAATCTGGGGATCGGTTTATATGGGAGCTATATATAATTATGAACCGATATGGACCAATTTTTGCATGGTTGTTAGAGACTATATACTAACACCACGTACTAAATTTCAATTGGATCGGATGAATTTTTCTCCTCCAAGAGGCTCCGGAGTTCAAATCTGGGGATCGGTTTATATGGGAGCTATATATAATTATGAACCGATATGGACCAATTTTTGCATGGTTGTTAGAGGCCGTATACTAACATCAGGTACCAAATTTCAACAGGATCGGATGAATTTTGCCCCTCCAAGAGGCTCCGGAGGTCAAATCTGGGGATCGGTTTATATGGGGGCTATATATAATTATGGACCGATATGGACCAATTTTTGCAAGGTTGTTAGAGACCGTATACTAACATCAGGTACCACATTTCAACCGGATCGGATGAATTTTTCCCCTCCAAGAGGCTCCGGAGGTCAAATCTGGGGATCGGTTTATATGGGGGCTATATATAATTATGGACCGACATGGACCAATTTTTGCATGGGTGTTAGAGACCGTATACTAAGACCACGTACTAAATTTCAACCGGATCGGATGAATTTTGCTCCTCCAAGAGGCTCCGGAGGTCAAATCTGGGGATCGGTTTATATGGGAGCTATATATAATTATGGACCGATATGGACCAATTTTTGCATGGCTATTAGAGACCGTATACTAACATCAGGTACCAAATTTCAACCGGATCGGATGAATTTTGCTGCTCCGGGAGGCTCCCCAAGCCAAATTTGGGGATCGGTTTATATGGGGGCTATATGTAAACGTGGTCCGATATGGCCGATTTGCAATACCATCCTACCTACATCGATAACAACTACCTGTGCCAAGTTTCAAGTCGATAGCTTGTTTCGTTCGGAAGTTAGCGTGATTTCCACAGACGGACGGACAGCCGGACAGACGGACAGACGGACGGACGGACGGACATGCTTAGATCGACTCAGAATTTCACCACGACCCAGAATATATATATACTTTATGGGGTCTTAGAGCAATATTTCGATGTGTTACAAACGGAATGACAAAGTTAATATACCCCCATCCTATGGTGGAGGGTATAAAAATCACATCGAGGGATCACAATGGACCTATACTGGTCTAAGTGGGCATCAATACAAGACATTGATGTCACCCTCTACAACCTAACCTAACCTAAGAACAATAGTTTGACAAAATCATCTGTAGGAATATACTATCAAAGACCATTGGGGGTAAGTTCTGCTTTATTGTATTTTTTTGTTTTTTTTTTTTTTTTGATGGTGCTAGCTAAAAAACTATAAAGCTTCGACATTCAAGGGATATTTATACACCCAAATAAATTGTTGCTATTAGTTGAGATCATAAAATAAATAAACTTCGAAAATAAAATAGATACAATAAACACAAACATTTGAAAAGCTTGTTTGCCTGTAATCCAAAAATACAATATCTTAGAATTAATTTAAAGATTGTTTCTTTAAATCAAAAGTATCCTTTTGTTTTGCTTTAATGTGAAGATTATGAAAATTCTTTTCATTAAACTTTCTTTATTTCTGAGACATTTGTCCCTAACATTATATAAATGGAGCATCCTAAAATTTCGGTGACATTATCTTCCATATTACGTCAAAATGTTTGTTTCAGTGTATGTTTGCAACACACAGAAGGTGACGAAATAGAAACAGGGTGTCTTAGGCAATATTACTTAGAGTCGGCCCCTGAGTCGATCTAGCTATGACCGTCTGTCCGTCCGTCTGTCTGTGAACACCTTTTTATCATCAAATTCTAAGTCGCAGTATTAATTCAATCTACTTCAAGCTTGGCACAATTATGTTTTTTTTTTTTTTTTAGGACAGAATAGAACCGTACTGTTTTTGGAAGAAATGCATTGAGATTTAGATATAGCTCCCATATAAAATTTTACCGATTTCCTCCTAAATATAATTATCTCGTTTTGTACATTTAACCCTTTTTTGGATTATCGCAAAAACCTAAAGCAGAGCTAAGCAAAAATGAAGTCATCTCTCTATGGCTTACATATGATGAAGATGATAACTACATTTCTGGTATTTTATCATAGCGTAAGCGTTTTAATAAATGAACAAATTTCTGAGCTTTGTTTATGCATTTGGCTTATTTGATTGCTTGTTCTCCAAAGACAAAAGGGAAACGACTTAGCCAACATTGTTTACTATTGCATTTTGTAAAATGGCTTATCATATCATTCAATCGCTCTTATGAGTTGTTTATGTATCTGTCAAAGGATCTATTTGTAGATACATAATGATTGCAGGAAACGAAGATTTATGAAGTCATTGGGATATGCAAGTCTGAAGTATGTGATAAGTGATTAGTATGGAACACAGCAGTGTATGTCAGAATTTTTTCTGTAGAAGTAAAATTTTGAGAAAATTTTCTATACAAATTAACATTTTTAAGAAATTTTCAATTGAAATAAAATTTTAACAAAATTTTTTCTATAGAAATCAAATTTTGAGAAAATTTTCTATAGAAATAAAATTTTGCAAAAATTCTCTATAAAATAAAATTTTGCAAAAATTTTCTATAGAAATAAAATTTTGCAAATATTTTCTATAGAAACAACATTTTGACAAATTTTTCTACAGAAATAAAATTTTGAGAAAATTTTCTATAGAAGTAAAATTTTGACAAAAAGTTCTGTATAAAATAACATTTTGATAAAATTTTATATAGAAATAAAATTTTCTATAGAAGTCAAATGTTGACAAAGTTTTCTATAGCAAATAAAATTATGACATTTTTATACCCTGCGCCACACTGTGGAACAGGGTATTATAAGTTAGTGCATATGTTTGCAACACCCAAAAGGAGACGAGATAGACACATGGTGTCTTTGACAAAAATGTGAACACATTTTTGTAACCAAGGGATTAGGTAGTAATTTAAGCCCAATCGACTTCGAATTTGGCACAAGTATGTGTTTTGGGTCAAAATAGAATTCTATTGATTTTGGAAGAAATCGGTTCAGATTTAGCTATAGCTCCCATATATATCTTTCGCCCGATATGCACTTATACGGCCCTAGAAGCCTGAATATTACCCCAATTTGGTTGAAATTTTGCACTAGGAGTACAATTGGTAGTATAGTCAAATGTGCAAAATTTTATTGAAATCGGTTCAGATTTAGATATAGCTCCCATATATATCTTTCGCCCGATATGGACTAATACGGTCCCAGAAGCCAGAGTTTTACTCCAATTTGGTTGAAATTTTGCACAGGGAGTAGAATTAGCATTGTTGCTATGCGTGCCAAATTTGGTTGAAATCGGTTCAGATTTAGATATAGCTCCCATATATAGTTTTCGCCCGATTTACACTCATATGACCACAGAGGCCAATTTTTAACTCCGATTTAGTTGAAATTTTTCACAGGGAGTAGAATTAGCATTGTTGTTATGCGTGCCAAATTTGGTTGAAATCGGTTCAGATTTAGATATAGCTCCCATATGTAGCTTTCGCCCGATTTACACTCATATGACCACAGAGGCAAATTTTTAACTCCGATTTTGTTGAAATTTTGCACAGGGAGTAGAATTAGCATTGTTGCTATGCGTGCCAAATTTGGTTGAAATCGGTTCAGATTTAGATATAGCTCCCATATATATGTTTTTCTGATTTCGACAAAAATGGTCAAAATACCAATATTTTCCTTGTAAAATCGCCACTTCTTAGTCGAAAAGTTGTAAAAATGACTCTAATTTTCCTAATCTTCTAATACATATATATTGAGTGATAAATCATAAATAAATTTTTGCGAAGTTTCCTTAAAATTACTTCAGATTTAAATGTTTCCCATATTTTTATACCCTTCACCACTACTGTGGTACAGGGCATAATAAGTTTGTGCATTTGTATGTAACGCCAAGAAGGAGTAATCATAGACCAACCTTTCAGTATACGGATCGGCTTAGAATTAAATTCTGAGTCGATTTAGCGATGTCCGTCTGTCTGTCTGTCCGTCTGTCTGTCCGTCTGTCTGTCTGTCTGTTGATGTATTTTTGTGTGCAAAGTACAGCTCGCAGTTTTAGTCCGATTGTCCTAAAATTTGGTATAGGGTCCTGTTTCGGCTCAAAGACGATCCCTATTGATTTTGGAAAAAATCGGTTCAGATTTAGATATAGCTGCCATATATATTTTTCACCGATCTGGTCATAATTGGCGTGTATATCAACCGATCTTCCTCAAATTCCGTACATCCGAATATTTTACGAGTCTCGAAAAACTTGCAAAATATCAGCAAAATCGGTTCAGATTTAGATATAGCTCCCATATATAGCTTTCGCCCGATTTACACTCATTTGCCCACAGAGGCCAATTTTTTGCTCCGATTTAGTTGAAATTTTGCATAGGGAGTAGAATTAGCATTGTAGCTATGCGTGCCAAATTTGGTTGAAATCGGTTCAGATTTAGATATAGCTCCCATATATATGTTTTTCTGATTTCGACAAAAATGGTCAAAATGCCAACATTTTCCTTGTAAAATCGCCACTGCTTAGGGGAAAAGTTATAAAAATGACTCTAATTTTCCTAAACTTCTAATACATATATATCGAGCGATAAATCATAAATAAACTTTTTCGAAGTTTCCTTAAAATTGCTTCAGATTTAAACGTTTCCCATATTTTTTTACTAACATTGTGTTCCACCCTAGTGCATTATTTTTTACTAACATTGTGTTCCACCCTAGTGCATTAGCCGACTTAAATTTTGAGTCTATAGATTTTGTAGAAGTCTATCAAATTCTTCCAGATCGAGTGATATTTAAATGTATGTATTTGGGACAAACCTTTATATATAGCACCCAACATATTTGACGGATGTGATATGGTATCGAAAATTTGGATCTACAAAGTGGTGTAGGGTATAATATAGTCGGCCCCGCCCGACTTTAGACTTTCCTTACTGGTTTTTACTAACATTGTGTTCCATCCTAGTGCATTAGCAGACTATAAATTTTGTAGAAGTCTATCAAATTCTGTCCAGATCGAGAGATACGTAAATGTATGTATTTGGGACAAACCTTTATATAGCCCCCAACACATTTGACGGATTTGATATGGTATAGAAAATTTAGATCTACAGAGTGGTGCAGGGTATAATATAGTCGGCCCCGTCCTAGTTTAGACTTTCCTTACTTGTTTTATAGAAATAAGGCTTTAAGAAAATTTTCTATGGAAATAAAATGTTGATAAAACTTTCTAAAAAAACAACGATTTGACTAAATGTACAATGTAAAAATAAAATTTCACAAAATTTTCTATAAAAATAAAATTTTGACGAAATCTTTTATAGAAATCAAATTTTGACAAAATTTTCTATAGCAACAAAATTTTGACAAATTTTTCTATGGAAATAAAATTTTCTAAAATTTTCTAAAAAATAAAATGTTGACTAAATATACTATAGAAATAAAATTTCACAAAATTTTCTATAAAAATAAAATTTTGACAAAATTTTCTAAAGAAATAAAATGTTGTCAAAGTTTTCTATAGAAAAAAAATTTTGATAAAATTTTCTATAGAAACAAAATTTGACAAAAAATTTTGACAAAATTCTCTATAGAAGTAAATTTTGACAAAATTTTCTATAGAAGTGAAATTTTGACAAAAATTTTTATAGAAATAAAATTTTGATAAAATTTTCTATTAAAAAAATTTTTTTGACAAACTTTTCTATAGAAGTAAAATGTTGACAAAATTTTCTATAGAAATAAAATTCCGAAACGTGCGTCCATCCAACCACCTTGCAGCCTATAAGGGTTTGCCCAACTAAATTTGACAAACATTCTTGTCCTCGGTTGGTTAAGCTACACTTGTATTTTACAACAATAATGATTGAAGAATAAACCAACAATAACAGAACGAAATAAAATTTTAACAAAATTGTGAAAAAAATGTACTATAGAAATAATAGTTATTAAAATTTTCTATAGAAATAACATTTTTACAAAATTTTCAAATTTTGACAAAATTTTTATACAAATAAAATTTTGAGAAAATTTTCTAAAAAAAAAATAACATTTTGACAAATTTTTTATTGAAATAAAATTTTGACCAAATTTTCTATAGAAAAAAATTTTGACAAAATTTTCTATCGAACTAAATTTTTGACAAAATTTTCTATCGAACTAAAATTTTGACAAAATTTTCTATAGAAATAAAATATTGGGAAGATTTTCTACAGAAATAACATTTTGACAAAATTTTAATAGAAATTAAATTTTGAGAAAATTTTATATAGAAAGAAATTTTTGAGAAAATTTTCAATAGAAGTAAAATTTTGACAAAGTTTTCTATAGCAAATAAAATTTTGACAACATTTTTACAAAATTTTCAAATTTTGACAAAATTTTTATACAAATAAAATTTTGAGAAAATTTTCTAAAAAAAATAACATTTTGACGAATTTTTTATTGAAATAAAATTTTGACCAAATTTTCTATAGAAAAAAATTTTGACAAAATTTTCTATCGAACTAAATTTTTGACAAAATTTTCTATCGAACTAAAATTTTGACAAAATTTTCTATAGAAATAAAATATTGGGAAGATTTTCTACAGAAATAACATTTTGACAAAATTTTAATAGAAATTAAATTTTGAGAAAATTTTATATAGAAAGAAAATTTTGAGAAAATTTGCAATAGAAGTAAAATTTTGACAAAGTTTTCTATAGCAAATAAAATTTTGACAACATTTTTTATAGAAATAAGACTTTGAGAAAATTTTCGATGGAAATAAAATTTTGATAACATTTTCTAAAGAAATAAAATTTTGATTAAATGTACTATAGGAAGAAAATTTCACAAAATTTTCTATAAAAATAAAGTTTTGACAAAATTTTCTATATAAGTAAAATTATTACAAAATTTTCTAAAGAAATAAAATGGTGTCAAAGTTGTATGTAGAAATAAAATTTTCTATAGAAATAAAATTTGACATAAAATTTTGACAAATTTTCTATAGAAGTAAAATTTTGACAAAATTTTCTATAGAAATAAAATTTTGACAAAATTTTCTTTAGAAGTAACAGTTTGACAATATTTTCTATGACAAATTAAATTTCGACAACATTTTCTATAGAAGTAAAATTTTGATAATATAGAAGTAAAATTTTGACAAAATTTTCTATAAATATAAAATTTTGAGAAAATTTTCTTAAGAAATAAAATTTTGACGAAATTTGTTATAGAAATAAATTTATGACAAAATTTTCTATAGAAATAAAATTTTGACAAACTTTTCTATAGAAATAAAATTTTGACAAAATTTTCTATAGTTATAAAATTTTGACAACATTTTCTATAGAAATAAAATTTTGAATAACTTCTCTATAGAAGTAAAATGTTAACAAGATTTTCTATAGATATAAAATTTTGGCAAAATTTTCTATAGAAATAAAATTTTGACAAAATTTTTTATAGAAATAAAATTATGACAAAATTTTCTATAAAAATAAAATTTTTTTCTATAGAAGTAAAATTCTGACAAAATTTTCTATAGAAATAAAATTTTAAATTTTTTTTTATAGAAATAAAAATTTCTAAAGTAATGTACTATAAAAATAAAATTTAACAAATAGAAATAAAATTTAACCATCTTGTAGTCTATAAGGCTTTGCCCAACTAAATTTGACAAACATTCTTTTCCTCTATTGGTTAAGCTACACTTGTAGTTTAGTCAATGCATGGTGTTAAGCTGAAATCAAAAACAACAATAATGTTTGAAAAATAAACCAACAATAACAAAACGAAATAAAATTTTGACAAAATTTTGAAAAAAATGTACTATAGAAATAATATTTATTAAAATTTTCTATAGAAATAAATTTTTGAAAAAATTTTTTATACAAATAAAATTTTGAGAAAATTTTCTAAAAAAAAAATAACATTTTGACAAATTTTTTATTGAAATAAAATTTTGACCAAATTTTCTATAGAAAAAAAATTTTGACAAAATTTTAGTTCGATAGAAAATTTTGTCAAATTTTTGTTTTTCTATAGAAAATTTGGTCAAAATTTTATTTCAATAAAAAATTTGTCAAAATGTTATTTTTTTTAGAAAATTTTCTCAATATTTTATTTGTATAAAATATAGAAATAAAATATTGAGAAGAGTTTATACAGAAATAACATTTTGACAAAATTTTAATGGAAATTAAATTTTGAGAAAATTTTATAAAGAAAAAAATTTTGAGAAAATTTTCAATAGAAGTAAAATTTTGACAAAGTTGTCTATAGCAAATAAAATTTTACCAACGCTTTTTATAGAAATAAGACTTTGGGAAACATTTTCGATGGAAATGAAATTTTGATAACATTTTCTAAAGAAATAAAATTTTGATTAAATGTACTATAGAAAGAAAATTTCACAAAATTTTCTATAAAAATAAAATTTTGACAAAATTGTCTATATAAGTAAAATTTTTACAAAATTTTCTAAACAAATAAAATGCTGTCAAAGTGTTCTATAGAAATAAAATTTTCTATAGAAATAAAACTTGACAAAAATTTTGATAAAATTTTCTAAAGAAATAACATTTTGACTTAATGTACTATAGAAATAAAATTTAACTACATTTTTTATAGAAATAAAATTTTGACAAAATTTTGTATAAAAAAATATTGACAAAATTGTTATTCAAATAAAATTTTGAGAAAATTTTCTTAAGAAATAAAATTTTGACGAAATTTGCTATAGAAATAAAATGTTGACAAAATTTTGTGTAAAAAAAATTGACAAAATTTTTATACAAATAAAATTTTGAGAAAATTTTCTTAAGAAATAAAATTTTGACGAAATTTGTTATAGAAATAAAAATATGACAAAATTTTTATAGAAAAAAACAATTTTTCTAACGAAATAGAAATAAAATTTAACAAAAGTTTCTATAGAAATCAAATTTCGAAACCATCTTGCAGACTATAAGGCTTTGCCCAACTAAATTTGACAAAAATTTATCAATGCATGGTGTTAAGCTGAAATCAAAACCAACAATAATAATTGAAGAATAAACCACCAATAACAAAACGAAAGGAAATCAAATTTTTACAAAATTTCCTATATAAATAAAATTTTGACAAAATTTTTATATAGAAATAAAATTTTGAGAAAATTTTATATAGAAATAAAATTTTGAGAAAATTTTCAATAGAAGTAAAATTTTGACATAGTTTTCTATAGCAATTAAAATTTTGGCAACATTTTTTATAGAAATAAGACTTTGGGAAAATTTTCGATGGAAATAAAATTTTGATAAAATTTTCTAAAGAAATAAAATTTTGACTACCTGTACTATAGAAAGAAAATTTCACAAAACTTTCTATAAAAATAAAATCTTGACAAATTTTTTTTATAAAAATAAAATTTTGACAAAATTTTCTATATCAGTAAAATTTGACAAAATATATAGAAATAAAATTTTGAGAAAATTTTCAATAGAAGTAAAATTTTGACATAGTTTTCTATAGCAAATAAAATTTTGACAACATATTTCATAGAAATAAGACTTTGGGAAAATTTTCGATGGAAATAAAATTTTGATAAAATTTTCTAAAGAAATAAAATTTTGACTACCTGTACTATAGAAAGAAAATTTCACAAAACTTTCTATAAAAATAAAATCTTGACAAATTTTTTTTTATAAAAATAAAATTTTGACAAAATTTTCTATATCAGTAAAATTTTGACAAAATTTTCTAAAGAAATAAAATGTTGTCAAAGTTTTATATAGAAATAGGTTAGGTTAGGTTAGGTGGCAGTCCGATGTATCAAGCTCACTTAGACTATTCAGTCCATTGTGATACCACATTGGTGAACTTCTCTCTTATCACTGAGTGCTGCCCGATTCCACGTTAAGCTCAATGACAAGGGACCTCCTTTTTATAGTCGATACCGAACGGCGTTCCACATTGCAGTGAAACCACTTAGAGAAGCTTTGAAACCCTCAGAAATGTCACCAGCATTACTGAGGTGGGATAATCCACCCCTGAAAAATTTTTGGTGTTCGGTCGACGCAGGAAGCGAACCCACGACCTTGTGTATGCAAGGTATGCTAACCATTGCACCACGGTGGCAATACAAATTTGATAAAATTTTCTGCAGAAATAAAATTTGACAAAAAATTTTGACAAATTTTTCTATAGAAGTAAAATTTTGACAAAATTTTCTATAGAAATAAAATTATGATAAAAATTTCTAAAGAAGTAACATTGTGACTAAATGTACTATAGAAATAAAATTTAACAAAATTTTGACAACATTTATTATAGAAATAATACTTTAGGAAAATTTTCGATGGTAATAAAATTTTGATAACATTTTCTAAAGAAATAAAATTTTGACTAAATGTACTATAAAAAGAAAATTTCACAAAATTTTCTATAAAAATAAAATTTTAACAAAATTTTCTATATAAGTAAAATTTTAACAAAATTTTCTATATAAGTAAAATTTTGACAAAATTTTTTATAGAAAAAAATTGACAAACTTATCTATAAAAGAATTTTTTGACAAACTTTTCTAAAGAACATTTTGAAAAAACTTTCTATAGAAATAAAATTTTGATATAATTTTCTAAAGAAATAATATTGTGACTAAATGTACAATAGAAATAAAATTTAACTAAATTTTCTATAGAAATAAAATTTTGACAAAATTTTGTATAAAAAAAATGTTGGCAAAATTTTTATACAATTAAAATTTTGAGAAAATTTTCTATAGAGGTAAAATTTTGACAAAATTTTCTATAGAAGTGAAATTTTGACAACATTTTCTATAGAAATAAAATTTTGACAACATTTTCTATAGAAATAAAATTTTCTAAAGAAATGTACTATAGAAATAAAATTTCGAAACGTACGTCCATCCAACCATCTTGCAATCAATAAGACTTTGCCCAACTAAATTTGACAAACATTCTTTTCCTCTGTTGGTTAAGCTACACTTGTAGTTTAAACTACAAGCTGAAATCAAAAACAACAATAATCATTGAAGAATAAACCAACAATAACAAAACGAAATAACATTTTTTAAAAAAATGCACTATAGAAATAATATTTATTAAAATTTTCTATAGAAATAAAATTTTGAAAAATTTTTTTATACAAATAAAATTTTTAGAAAATTTTCTAAAAAAAAAAATTAAATTTTGACAAAATTTTTATACAAATAAAATGTTGACAAAATTTTCTATAGAAATAAAATTTTGCAAAAATTATCTACGAAACTAATTCGCTGCTTTCCCAAAAATATTTTCTTTGCTCTTTTCGGTTTTCTTCTTAGCAGAATGTTAATTTTTATTATTTTCTGAACCGCTGCTTTAATGTAATTTGGTTTCATTTACGAACTTTATTCAAATTTTAAAAATAAAATCAAATAAAAGATTTCTATGAAAGACAACTTCTTCAGGTGTGTCTTCGCACAGAATCCACAGTTAAAGTAAACTTTACGTTTACCACCAGGCAAAGGCATCGCTTCATTATATTGCTTGGCTTATTTTGGAAAATCATAAAACTTAAGAGAACTTAAGCAAACACCCAAGGAAAATGGCGAGTTTTAGCAAAAAAGGAGGAGGAGGAAATAAAATGCGCCAAGTAGTGAGTTTTTAGGAGAAATAAAAAACCAAATTTATTTTGTTAAGCATAATAAAAAAAACAACCAACAAACTTTAACAACTCCAACTTAGTTGGTATAGTGGGTCAGAATAAAGGCCGGTTGTTGCAGTCGAAATAAAAATTCAAGTGGTCCATTGGTGGGTTTTTTAGTCTTACCTTGTCATAATTTTTACATTTCCAACTTTATTATTTCCACGGTTTTTTACACTCTCCTCTGTGACTGAAAATTTACACGGGTAGGCGAGTGTAAACAATGCAAACCAAGTTTTTTTTTTTGTTTTCTAAAACTTAGCGGGGATTATTGTGAAGTTGGTTGAATGGGGAATTACAACCACCAGACCATTCGAATGAATCTTTGATAGTAAAAAAAAAACAAAACTAAAAAGGCATGTTTCTCTTTATTTGCAATCCGTGTCTGTAAAGTAAATCATAGAATTTATAATGGATTATGTTGTTGTTTTTTTTTTTCTAAATCCTGTAATTTAAAGTTTGTTTTGGGCAAATGCAAATACATTCTAAGTCGATTTAATCCAAAATTTGGTTAACGAGTATTATCTGTGGTGGAAAATTCTGGACTATCCTTTTTATACCCTCCATCATAGGATGGGGGGCATATTAACTCTGCAGTTTGTAACACATCCAAATATTGGTCTCAGACTCACGTTTGCCACTTGTCCCAAAAATAATAATAAATATGAAAAAAAATTAACACAAATCTTTTTTGTCAAGATTGTAAGAAAATTTTGCCATAATTTTATTTCTTGTAGAAAATTTTGTCAAAATTTTATTTCTATAGGAAATTTTGTCAATTAGTTGCCAATCATCCCAAAAATAATCTGCTCAAATATGAAGAAAGTTTTAAAACAAATCTACCAAAAAAATATTTATATAGAAAATTTTGCCAAAGTTTTATTTCTATAAAAATTTTGTCAACATTTTATTTCTATAGAAAATTTTATTAAATTTTGTTTTCATAGTACATTTAGTCAAAATTTCATTTATTTAGAAAATTTTAATAGAATTTTATTTCTATAGAAAATTTTGTCAAAATTTTATTTCTATAGAAAAGTTTATAAAAATTTCATTTATTTAGAAAATTTTAATAGAATTTTATTTCTATAGAAAATTTTGTCAAAATTTTATTTCTATAGAAAAGTTGATGAAAATTTTATTTCTATAGAAAATTTTGTCATAATGTTATTTGCTATAGAAAACTTTGTCTAAATTTTATTTCTATAGAAAATTTTGTCAAAATTTTATTTCTATAGAAAACTTTGTCAACATTTTATTTCTATAGAAAATTTTGTCAAAATTTTATTTCTATAGAAAATTTTGTCAAAATTTTTATTTCAAAAGAAAGTTTTGTTAAAATTTTATTTCCAAAAATAATCTGCCTATATATGAAAAAATTTTAACGTAAATCTACAAAAAATATTTATATAGAAAATTTTGCCAAAGTTTTATTTCTATAAAAATGTTGTCAATAGTTTATTTTTTTATAGAAAACTAGCGTAACCCGGACCGCTTCGCTGCGCTTATAGAAAATTTTGTCAAAATTTTACTTCTATAGAAAATTTTCTCAAAATTTTATTTCTATAGAAAATTTTGTCATAATTTTATTTCTATAGAAAATTTTATTTGTATAAAAATTTTGTCAAAATTTATTTTTGTAAAAAATTTTATCAAAATTTTAATTCTATAGAAAATTTTGTCACAATTTTATTTCTATAGAAAATTTTGTCAAAATTTTATTTCTATAGAAAAGTTTATAAAAATTTCATTTATTTAGAAAATGTTAATAGAATTTTATTTCTATAGAAAATTTTGTCAAAATTTTATTTCTATAGAAAAGTTTATAAAAATTTTATTTCTATAGAAAATTTTGTCATAATGTTATTTGCTATAGAAAACTTTGTCAAAATTTTATTTCTATAGAAAATTTTGTCAAAATTTTATTTCTATAGAAAATTTTGTCAAAATTTTATTTCTTGTAGAAAATTTTGTCAAAATTTTATTTCTATACGAAATTTTGTCAATTAATTGCCAATAGTCCCAAAAATAATCTGTTCAAATATGAATCAAGTTTTAACACCAATCTACAAAAAAATATTTATATAGAAAATTTTTCCAAAGTTTTATTTCTATAAAAATTTTGTCAAAAGTTTGTTTCAATAGATTTTTTTTTAGTTTTGTTTCCATAGTACATTTAGTCAAAATTTTATTTCTTTAAAAAATTTTAATAGAATTTTATTTCTATAGAAAATTTTGTCAAAATTTTACTTCTGTAGAAAAGTTTATCAAAATTGTATTTCTATAGAAAATTGTGTCATAATTTTATTTCTAGAGAAAATGTTGTCCAACTTTCACTCCTGTAGAAAATCTTCTCAAATTTTTTTCTATGGAAAATTTAGTCAAAATTTAACTTCTATAGAAAAGTTTGTCAAAATTTTTTTTTTCTATAGAAAATTTTGTCAAAATTTAACTTCTATAGAAAAGTTTGTCAAAATTTTATCTCTATAGAACATTTTGTCAAAATTTTATTTCTATAGAAAATTTTGTCAAAATCTTATTTCTTGTAGAAAATTTTGTCAAAATTTTATTCTATAGGAAATTTTGTCAATTAATTGCCAATCGTTTCAAAAATAATCTGCCCAAATATGAAGAAATTTTTAACACAAATCTACAGAAAATATTTATATAGAAAATTTTGCAACGTTTTATTTCTATAAAAATTTTGTCAAAAGTATATTTTTATAGAAAACTTTGTCAAAATTTCATTTCTATAGACAATTTTTTATAATTTTATTTCTATAGAAAATTTTGTTAAATTTTATTCCCATAGTACATTTAGTCAAAATTTTTTTTCTTTAGAAATTTTTATCACAATTTTATTTCTATAGAAAATTTTGTCAAAATTTCATTTCTATTGAAAATTTTGTCAAAATTTAACTTCTATAGAAAAGTCTTTGTCAATTGAAAAAATTGGATTTGCTATAGAAAACTTTGTCATTTTCTATAGAAAATGTTGTCAAAATTTAATTTGCTTAGCTGATGGCCTCTGTAGCCAATGCTACTATTGTAATATTATTCTTACTATAAGTCTAATTTTGTAAATAACTAAATAAATAAATAAATTTAATATGCTATAGAAAATTTTGTCAAAATTTTGCTTCTATAGAAAATCTTCTCAAAATTTTATTTCTATAGAAAATTTTGTCAAAATTTTATTTCTATAGAAAATTTTGTCAAAATTTCATTTCTATAGACAATTTTGTCATAATTTTATTTCTATAGAAAATTTTGTTAAATTTTATTTCCATAGTACATTTAGTCAAAATTTTATTTCTTTAGAAATTTTTATCAAAATTTCATTTCTATAGAAAATTATGTCAAAATTTAACTTCTACAGAAAACTCTGTCAAAATTTTATTTCTATAGAAAATTTTGTCAAAATTAGATTTGCTATGCAAAACTTTGTCATTTTCTATGGAAAATGTTGTCAAAATTTAATTTGCTATAGAAAATTTTGTCAAACTTTTGCTTCTATAGAAAATCTTCTCAAAATTTTATTTCTATAGAAAATTTTGTCAAAATTTTATTTCTATAGAAAATTTTGTCAAAATTTAACTTCTATAGAAAAGTTTGTCATATTTTTATTTCTATAGAAAATTTTATTTGTATAAAAATTTTGTCAAAATTTTATTTCTATAGAAAATTTTGTCAAAATTTTATTTCTATAGAAAATTTTGTCAAAATTTTCATTTTTATGGAAAATTTTGTCAAAATTTAACTTCTATAGAAAATTTTGTCAAAATTTAACTTCTATAGAAAATTTTGTCAAAATTTCATTTCTATGGAAAATTTTGTCAACATTTTTTTTGTAGAAAATTGTGTCAAAATTTTATTCCTATAGGAAATTTTGTCAACTAATTGCCAATCGTCCCAAAAATGAACTGCCCAAATATGAAGAAAGTTTTAACACAAATCTACAAAAAATATTTATATAGAAAATTTTTGCCAAAGTTTTATTTCTATAAAAATTTTGTCAAAAGTTTATTTTTATAGAAAACTAGCGTAACCCGGACCGCTTCGCTGCGCTTATAGAAAATTTTGTCAAATTTTTACTTCTATAAGAAATTTTCTCAAAATTTTATTTCTATAAAAAAATTTGTCATATTTTTATTTCTATAGAAAATTTTAGTTGTATAAAAATTTTGTCAAAATTTGATTTCTATAGAAAAATTTGTCAAAATTTTATTTCTATAGAAAATTTTGTCAAAATTTTATTTCTATAGAAAATTTTGTAAAAAAATTATTTCTATAGCTAGTTGCAATGGTTAATACGTGTGTTTGTCCTCTAATCCCTCAATACAAAAGGCAACCCCCGTACTTGTTTAGATTTTACATCAATGTTGGAGGGTGGAGGAACACAGCGTATTTTATGCTTAGAATTTTAGTTCCTACAAAACATCAATAGTTCTTGGATTTTGTACCAGAGTATTCTTGGAAAAGAGCTTATTTTTGTTTGTTTTCTTTTTTCTCAAAACCATTCATGTGGTTTCGGTCTTAGTTCTGAATCTGCGGTTGCTTGTCATGTTTCACCTGGCATTGATAATATTATTCAAATATTTATCATAAATACCATCAATAGGAAAATATTTACAATATCAGCGATATAATTGTGGTCGCGTAAGATGTAAGCTGCTTAATAAAACCACAAGTAAACATTTATTTCTTCCATCTCATATCTTCGGAGGAATGATGCTACATCTCATATAATTCATTCCTTGGAAGCGAAACAGAGTATTTGTAAAAATATATTAGTATTTATTTACATGTGAATGTGTTCGAAGAGATGGCATATATGAAAATTTTGCAACTATTTGCTTGAATTCCATTAGATTTTCTAGCTTTTTTATGCTTCGCTGAATAACGTCACAAAAGCGTCAAATTTTCCGCTCCTTTTGATATTATAAATCAGTCAAACATTTTGAAATGGTGCATTGGTGATTGAGTGGAACATATCGAAATATACGGATTGATATACGGATACATGTGTTATATTTCATAGCCATTTACTTTTGGAAAATATTTAGTTTAAATATTTTAAACTCTTGTATTCGAAAGATTTATGATTTTCTAGAGAATTCTAACAGAACACAGTTGTTTTTAAGCAAGACAGATACCAGTGTCTGATAAAATAAAGTACTTAGGAACTACCTTAGACAGGAAACTGAACTGGAAATTTTCTCAAAATTTTATTTCAATAGAAAACTTTGTCAAAATTTTATTGCTATAGAACATTTTGTCAAATTTTATTTGTATAGAAAAATTTGTCAAAATTTAATTTTGACAGAAAATTTTGTCAAAATTTAACTTTTATAGACAATTGAATCAAATTTTTTTATAGAAAATTTTCTGAAAACTTTTTTTATAGGAAATTTTCCAAAAATCTTTTATTTCTATAGAAAATTTTGTCAACATTTTAGTTTTATAGAAATTATTGTAAAAATTTAATTTCTATTAAACATTTTATAATTTTTTTTTTCTACAAAATTTTGTCAAAATTTTATTTCTATTGAAAACTTTGTCAACATTTTCTTTCGTTTCCTCTGTTGGTTAAGCTATACTTGTTTTTTTTTATAGAAAATTTTCTCAAAACTTTTTTTATAGGAAATTTTAATTTTATTTCTATAGAAAATTTTGTAAACATTTTAGTTTTATAGAAACTATTGTAAAAATTTAATTTCTATTAAACATTTTATTAATTTCTGTTTTTCTACAAAATTTTGTCAACATTTTATTTCTTTTCCTCTGTTGGTTAAGCTATACTTGTAGTCAAAAAAGCTATACTTGGAGTCAAAAACAACAAAAATTTTATTTCTATAGAAAATTTTGTCAAAATTTTATTTCTATAGATAATTTTGTCATAATTTTATTTCCATAGAAAAGTTTGTGAAAATTTAGTTTCTATAAAAAATTTTGTCAAAATTTTTTTTTATAGAAAATTTTATTCCAATAGAAAATTTTGTCAAAAATTTATTTCTAAAGAAATTTTTGCCAAAATTCATTTTTATAGAAAATATTGTCAAATTTTTATTTTTATATAAATATATTTCTATAGAAAATTTTATCCAAATTTTATTTCTATAGAAAATTTTATCCAAATTTTATTTCTATAGAAAATTTTATCAAAAATTTATTTCTATAGAAAATTTTGGCAAAATTTTATTTCTATAGAAAATATAGTTTTCGTTCTTTAGAAAAATTTGTCAAACTTTAATTTCTGTAGAACATTTTGTCAAAGTTTGTAATTCTATAGAAAATTTTGTCAAAATTTTATTTCTAGAGAAAGTTTCGTCAAAATTTTATTTCTATGGAAAATTTTCCAAAAATTTTATTTCTATAGAAAATTTTGTAAAAATTTTATTTTTATAGAAAATGATGTCAACATTTTAATTTTATTAGAAATTTTATTAAATTTTTTAAAATTTTATTTCTATAGAAAATGTTGCCAAACTTTTATTTCTTTAAAAAATTTTGTCAAAATATTATTTCTATAGACAATTTTGTCAAAATTTTATTTCTGTAGAAAATTTTGTCAAAACTATTTCTATAGAAAATTTTGTCAAAATTTTATTGCTATAGAAAATTTTGTCAAAATTTTATTTTTATAGAAAATGATGTCAACATTTTAATTTTATTAGAAATTTTATTAAATTTTTTAAAATTTTATTTCTATAGAAAATGTTGCCAAACTTTTATTTCTTTAGAAAATTTTGTCAAAATTTTATTTCTAGAGAAAATTTCGTCAAAATTTTACTTCTACGGAATATTTTATCAAAATTTTATTTATATAGAAAATTTTATCAAAATTTTATTTCTATAGAAAATATTGTCAAAATTTTATTTTTATAGAAAATTTTATTCCAATAGAAAATTTAGTTAAAAATTTATTTCTGTAGAAAATTTTACCAATATTCATTTCTATAGAAAATTTTATCAAAATTTTATTTCTATAGAAAACTTTGTCAAAATTTTATTTCTATAGAAAATTTTATCAAAATTTTATTTCTATAGAAGATTTTGTCAAAATTTTATTTCTATAGAAAATTTTGTCAAAATTTTATTTCCATAGAAAATTTTGTCAAAGTTTTATTTCTATAGAAAATTTTGTCAAAATTTTATTTCTATAGACAATTTTGTCAAAATTTTATTTCTGTAGAAAATTTTGTCAAAATTTTATTTCTATAGAAACTTTTGTCAAAATTTTATTGCTATAGAAAATTTTGTCAAAATTTTATTTCTATAGAAGATTTTGTCAAAAATTTTATTTCTATAGAAAATTATGCCAAAATTTTATTTCTACAGAAAATTTTGTTATAGTTTTCTTTCATTAGAAAAATTTGTCAAAGTTTGTAATTCTATAGAAAATTTTGTAAAAAATTTATTTTCTATAGAAAATGTTGTCAAAATTTTAAATTTATTAGAAATTTTATTAAATTTTTAAAAATTTTATTTCTATAGAAAATGTTGCCAAACTTTTATTTCTTTAGAAAATTTTGTCAAAATATTATTTCTATAGACAATTTTGTCAAAATTTTATTTCTATAGAAAATTTTGTCAAAACTATTTCTATAGAAAATTTTGTCAAAATTTTATTGCTATAGAAAATTTTGTCAAAATTTTATTTCTATAGAAAATTTTGTCAACATTTTATTTCTATAGACAATTTTGTCAAAATTTTATTTTTGTAGAAAATTTTGTAAAAATTTTATTTTTATAGAAAATTTTGTCAAAATTTGATTGCTATAGAAAATTTTGTCAAAATTTTATTTCTATATAATATTTTGTCAAAATTTTATTTCTATAGAAAATTTTGCCAAAATTTTATTTCTACAGAAAATTTTGTTATAGTTTTCTTTCTTTATAAAAATTTGTCAAAGCTTGTAATTCTATAAAAATTTTGTAAAAAATTTATTTTTTATAGAAAATGTTGTCAAAAATTTTAACTTTATTAATTCAATTCAATTCAATTCATTTTATTCATCCAAAATTTCATAGGTTTACATATAGTGTTGAAGACAATTTTGAGATTTTATCTATAAGATATTGCAACAAATAAATACTATATTTAAATTTATGCTAACTTATTTAATATGTTATATATTTATTGTGTTAAGTTAGATTTTGTAGGCAAAAGTGGGGAAAACCCTTAATTTAATTTACAGAGAAGGGTTCAAGAATTAGCGTGAGAGTAAAGGTGAATATAGATAAATTATTTTGAAAAGATAATTTATTATATATCATTTACTCAAAGCTTGGTGATGTCATAGTTTGGAGTAGGAATCACTATAATTCTAAACAATCTCTCATTACTTCGTAAGGAGAGTCTATTATTTTGTTGAAGAAATTGGTACTTTGTCTATCTATGTATTCTTTAAAATGTTCATATCCTGTTTCATTATGTAGATGAAAACTTGAATATCTCCATGGTTTGTTGTTTATCACTTTCAGGCATTTGTTTTGAATGATTTGCAACTTTTTCGTGTGGCTTTTGGCGGCGTTATGCCATACAGGAGCAGCGTAGGACATAATCGGCCTTATTACACATTTGTATAATAAATTTTTATTTCTGTTATTTAATTTTGAACGTTTGTTGAGTAAAGGCCACAGAGAAGGTCTTAGTGGCTTCTGCACAGGTAGATTCAATATGTCTCCGAAATAGGAGTTTCTCGTCCAATATGACCCCAAGGTACTTGATTTCTTTGCCAATTCTGATTTCGTTTTGATTAAAGGTAAGAGGCCGCTTCGGGAGTCGTTTGGGTGACTTGTTGAATGGAAAAATAATGGACTGGGTTTTCCCATGATTAATTTTGATTTTCCATTTTTGAAAATAATTGTTACATATTGTCAAACTTTTTTCCATTTTTTTCAAAAGTGCACTGGTAAGTTTGCTTTTACTTATTAGTGCCGTATCGTCTGCATAGTAGGCAACATCGAAGTTTTTCGTAGCTTTGAAATCAGAGGTATAAAATTGGCGATAAAATTGACCCTTGAGGGAGACCAGCAGGGATTGGCTTTAGTGAAGAGGTACAGTTATTAACGGATACTGCGAATGATCTATTGGAGAGAAAATCGGCAATAATTTTACAGAGGTATTTGGGGATATTCTTAGAAATCATTTTGAATACTAGTCCGTTATGCCACACTGTATCGAAGGCCTTCTCGATGTCCAAAAGTACCACTCCTGTCGATCTCTTCTGGCGTTTATTTGTGATGATTTTATTGTGTATTCTTTTTACTTGGTGAACGGTACTGTGTTGTCTTTTAAAGCCGAATTGCTCTTTAGCCAAGAGGTTGTGTTCTGTGATATAATCGTTGAGTCTGAAGAAAATACATTTTTCATACACTTTGCCTAGATTGCTTAGTAGACTGATAGGTCTATAGCTGGAGGGATTTTTTGTTGGTTTATTTGGTTTTGGAATTGCGACAACTTTGGCTCTTTTGAAAGCTTGGGGGAAATAATTAAGCCGGATGCAGCTATTAAAAAGGGTAACAAGTTTTTTTACACCGCTTTCTGGCAGATTTTTCAGGAGCATGTTGGGCATTTCGTCAAAACCGGGAGATTTAGTTAACTTTAGCTTAGATAGTATGAGAAGCATTTCGCTTTCTGTTATGAAATCGACGTTTTCCACAATAGGAGATATAGTTTTTATATTTTCACCAATGTTATTAATCTTATTTTCTGATGGGTGAACATAATTTAATGTTAGATAGTGCGACTGGGAAAAAGTATCAGCTAGAGAGTTCGCTTTTTCAACATAGAAAATTTTATCAAAATTTTATTTCTATAGAAAACTTTGTCAAAATTTTATTTCTATAGAAAATTTTATCAAAATTTTATTTCTATAGAAAATGTTGCCAAACTTTTATTTCTTTAGAAAATTTTGTCAAAATATTATTTCTATAGACAATTTTGTCAAAATTTTATTTCTATAGAAAATTTGTCAAAATTTAACTTCTATAGAAAACTCTGTCAAAATTTTATTTCTATAGAAAATTTGTCAAAATTTAACTTCTATAGAAAACTCTGTCAAAATTTTATTTCTATAGAAAATTTTGTCAAAATTAGATTTGCTATACAAAACTTTGTCATTTTCTATAGAAAATGTTGTCAAAATTTAATTTGCTATAGAAAATTTTGTCAAACTTTTGCTTCTATAGAAAATCTTCTCAAAATTTTATTTCTATAGAAAATTTTGTCAACATTTTGTTTCTATAGAAAATTTTGTCACAATTTTATTTCTATAGAAATTTTTGTCAAAATTTTATTTGTATAGAAAATTTTGTCAAACTTTTTTTTATAAAAAATATTTTCAAAATTTTATTTCGATATAAATATCAAAATTCAAAGCCAAAATTAAATGAAAAAGGTAAAAAATATCAAAAATTATATTCCCTATTCTTTTCGAATCTGTTTAGCTTTATCCACTACTCTATAATCCCTCCAGTGGAATTCAACTGGATTTCTATGCGGCAAATTAATCATTTAGAGTCCCTTTCCCACAAAGGGTGAGTGTTTAGTTATTTATTTATTTATTTTTTCTGAATATTTAATTATATTTAAACAAATCTTTTTTGTAACATTGTTTTATTACAAATCTCAGATTTTATTTAAACAACTATTTAGAATGCTATTGTTGAACAATCTATACTCAATTTATAGCAGAGTAACATAAATAGAAATTTTATAAATATTTATTCGATATACATTCTGTGGTATTTGGAGAAAATCACCCGCAGGGATTTTTTCTCGATTGTTTCTGTTTTTGTTTATGGAAATTATTTATGCTGTTCTGTTGACATACGATTTGTGATTCAACACAAATTTGGTATTTGTTACTTCCATGGTTCGTGCTCACAGCACGAAAAATGATAGTCATGGTGATGGAGTTGTGTCAACAAACTGGTCTGGCACAAAACAAAAAGACTAAAAACATCAATTCATAAAGCAAAGAATTCTTAATCATATGATTGACAGGAGTTATATTTTATAGGACATTGATGTATGAACTACAAGTAATAAAGGGTGATACGGTCAAAATTTGGTCAAGGGAAAACGCGTGTAAATCGGTGAAATCGTTCATTTCAAAAATCAAATTAAATTTCTTTTTCAAGTTCAATTAGTATAAAATTCAGGAAATATATACAGTTAGGCTTTCGCTTTTCCAGATCCGAATTGCCGGGCCTCGCGCTTGACACCTACCATCAGATTTTGTACAGCCACCTTGTCCACCTTCTTCGCCACAGAAAGCCAGTTTGCCTTGAACTGCTGCTCGTCCTTAGCAGTTTTTTTGGTGTTCTTTAGGTTCCGCTTGACAATAGCCCAGGGTTTCTCAATTGGGCGGAGCTCTGGCGTGTTGGGAGGGTTCTTGTCCTTGGGAACCACCTGCACGTTGTTGGCGGCGTACCACTCCATGGCCTTTTTACCGTAATGGCAAGATGCCAAATCCGGCCAAAACAGTACGGAACAACCGTGTTTCTTCAGGAAATGCAGCAGACGTTTATTCAAACACTCTTTCACGTAAATTTCTTGGTTGACAGTCCCGGAAGCTATGAAAATGCTGCTTTTCAAGCCACAGGTACAGATGGCTTGCCAAACCAGATATTTCTTTGCGAACTTTGACAGTTTTATGTGCTTGAAAATATCTGCTACCTTTCCCCTTCCTTTTGTCGTATAAAACTCCTGCCCCGGAAGCTGCTTGTAGTCGGCTTTGACGTAGGTTTCGTCGTCCATTACCACGCAGTCAAACTTCGTCAGCATCGTCGTGTACAGCCTCCGGGATCGCGCTTTGGCCATCGTATTTTGTTTATCATCGCGATTTGGAGTCACTACCTTCTTGTAAGTCGATAGTCCGGCTCGTTTTTTGGCTCGAGGCACGGTTGTAGACGATACACCCAGCTTATTTGCGGCATCTCGGAGAGAGAAGTTAGGGTTTCGCTTGAAACTACCGGCAACTCTCTTTGTCGTCTCAGCGGCTTCCGGTTCTCGATTTCCCCCCGATCCAGACTTCCTGGCTGTCGACAAACGTTCCCCAAACACTTTAATTACATTTTTAAGCTTTTGTAAGCGATTTTGCCAGCTTTGCGTGCGAGTAGCTCGGATTTTCGCGATGCGCGAGCACAATTTTGATACGCTGCTCTTCTTGCTTGGACGGCATTTTGACAACTGAAGAGTGAATTCCAAAATCAAAATAGGAGCAACATTCTACACACACACACCTTCAAAATGAGGGGTGTTCTATAGAAAATTTTGTCAAAATTTTATTTTTTTAGAAAATTTTATTAAAATTTTATTTCTATAGAAAATTTGGTCAATTTTTTTCTATAGAAAATTTTGTCAAAATTTTATATTTATAGAAAATTTTTTAAAAATTTTATTCTTATAAAAAATTTTGCCAAAATTTTATTTCTATAAAAAATTATGTCAAATTATTATTGCTATAGAAAATTTTGCCAAAATTTTTTTCTATAGAAAATTTTGCCAAAATTTTATTTCTAAAAAAATTTTGTCACATTTTTATTTCTATAGAAAATTTTATTAAAATTTTTTTCTATCGAAAATTGTGTTAAAATTTTATTTCTATAGAAAATTTTGTTAAAATTTGATTTCTAAGGAATTTTTTAAAATTTTATTCCTATAGAAAATTTTGTAAAATGTTTATTTCTATAGAAAATGTGGTCAACATTTTAGTTCTATAGAAAATTTGGCCAAATTTTAGTTCTGTAGAACATTTTGTCAAAATTTTATTTTCATAGAAATTTTTATCAAAATTTCAGTTCTATTTTGCCAAAATTTTTTTCTATAGAAAATTTTGCACAAAATTTTATTTCTATAGAAAATTTTGTCAAAATTTTATTTCTATAGAAAATTTTATTAATATTTTTTTCTATCGAAAATTGTGTTAAAATTTTACTTCTGTAGAAAATTTTGCTAAATTTGATTTCTGAGGAATTTTTTAAAATTTTATTCCTATAGAAAATTTTGTTAAATGTTTATTTCTATAGAAAATGTGGTCAAAATTTTAGTTCTATAGGAAATTTGGCCAAATTTTAGTTCTGTAGAACATTTTGTCGAAATTTTATTTTCATAGAAAATTTTATCAAAACTCTATTTCTATCGAAAATTTTGTTAAAAATTTTATTTCTGTAGAAAATTTTGTCAAAATTTTATTTCTATACAAAATTTTGTAAATTTTTTTGTATAGAAAATTTTATCCAGATTTTACTTTTCTAGCAAATTTGTCAAAATTTTTGTTTATAGATATTTTTTTCAAAATTTTATTTTTATCGAAAACTTTGTCAAAATTTTATATTTATAGAAAATTTTTTAAAAATTTTATTCTTATAAAAAATTTTGCCAAAATTTTATTTCTATAAAAAATTATGTCAAATTATTATTTCTATAGAAAATTTTGCCAAAATTTTTTTCTATAGAAAATTTTATAAAAATTTTATTTCTGTAGAAAATTTTGTCAAATTTTTTTTTTTTTAAATTTTTTTAAATTTTTTTCTATTGAAAATTTTGTCCACATTTTACTTTTCTAGAAAATTTGTCAAAATTTTTGATTATAGATAATTTTTTCAAAATTTTATTTCTATAGAAAATTTTGTCAAAATTTTAAATTTATAGAAAATTTTGTAAAACTTTTATTCCTATATAAAATTTTGCCAAAATTTTATTTCTATAGACAATTTTCTAAAATTTTATTTCAATAGAAAATTATGTCAAATTTTTATTTCTATAGAAAATTTTGTCAAAATTTTATATTTATAGAAAATTTTTTAAAAATTATAAAAAATTTCGTCAAATTTTTATTTCTATAGAAAATTTTATTAAATTTTTTTTCTATCGAAAATTGTGTTAAAATTTTATTTCTATAGGAAATTTTGTTAAAATTTGATTTCTAAAGAATTTTTTAAAATTTTATTCCTATAGAAAATTTTGTTACATGTTTATTTCTATAGAAAATGTTTATATTTACATAAAAAATTTTATCAAAATTCTAATATTTCTGTAGAAAATTTTGTCAAAATTTTATTTCTATACAAAATTTTGACAATTTTTTTCTATTGAAAATTTTGTCCAGATTTTACTTTTATAGAAAATTTGTCAACATTTTTGTTTATAGATAATTTTTTCAAAATTTTATTTCTATAGAAAATTTTGTCAAAATTTTATATTTATAGAAAATTTTGTAAAAATTTTATTCCTATATAAAATTTTGCCAAAATTTTATTTCTATAGACAATTTTCTAAAATTTTATTTCTATAGAAAATTATGTCAAATTTTTATTTCTATAGAAAATTTTGCCAATTTTTTTTTTATAGAAAATTTTATAAAAATTTTATATCTATAGAAAATTTGTCAAATTTTTATTTTGATAGAAAATTTTATTAAAATTTGGTTTCTATAAAAAATTGTGTTAAAATTTTATTTTTATAGAAACTTTTGTTAAAATTTGATTTCTAAAGAATTTTTTTAAAATTTTATTCCTATCGAAAATTTTCTTAAATTTTTATTTCTATAGAAAATTTGGTCAAAATTTTAGTTCTAAAGAAAATTTGGTCAAAATTTTAGTTCTGTAGAACATTTTGTCAAAATTTTATTTTCATAGAAAATTTTGTCAAGATTTTATTTCTATAGAAAATTGTGTTAAAAATTTTATTTCTATACAAAATTTTGTCAATTTTTTTTCTATTGAAAATTTTGTCCAGATTTTAATTTTATAGATAATTTTTTCAAAATGTTATTTCTATAGAAAATTTTGTTAAAATTTTATATTTATAGAAAATTTTGTAAAAATTTTAATCTTATATAAAATTTTGCCAAAATTTTATTTCTATAGACAATTTTCTAAAAATTTTATTTCTATAGAAAATTATGTCAAATTTTTATTTCTATAGAAAATTTTGCCAAAATTTTTTTTATAGAAAATTTTATAAAAATTTTATTTCTATAGAAAATTTTGTCAAATTTTTATTGCTATAGAAATTTTTGTCAAAATTTTATGGCTATGGAAATTTTGCCAACATTTTTTTTTCTATAGGAAATTTTGTCAAAATATTATTTCTATAGAATATTTAATTTTAAATTTTGTTGGTTCGCACAAATTGCCATGAGAAATTATTCTTTTATGTCTTTCTATATGAATATGAAGTCATTAGAATTTGATTGAAGTATAATGGTTTTATGCTTTGATTCTCATAATGATGACGATGCTGATGGTATCCTGTCAAAGGCAACTTGAAAAAAAAAATTACCTGTGTTATATGGAACAATTTTCCCTGTCACAGGGGAAATCATAACAAACCATGAATTGGATTTGTCAAAATGAAAAATCAAAGATTTCTGAAAAAGAAGTAATTACCGGATATAAATTAGGAAATACATTTCTCATTTAACTCCCATAATTGGTTTGGTGAACAGCAAAAGAAAATTTATATTATATTTATATTAGAAAAAAGCTGCGACATGCTGAGTCAAATTTTTTATATTCTCTGAGAAAATGGTTCGTATTTTACATATATGGGCCATATATTCATACTTATAAAAAATATGTTTTATAAATTGGGACTCGCCCAACTTTAGGATTTCCCATTGCTTTTGTATTTTTCATAGATAATATTAAATTCAAGGAATTTTTTCTCATTTATATTCTTTTCCGTAAATTGCCCTAGGACTGCCAACTAGAAAGCATTTCCTTATTTAAACCACATTGTCAGAGAGTTCAATGACGTATCGATTCGTTATGCTTGAATGGTGCTTCTGCAGCATATCATTGTGAAAATGTGTTAGTGACCCCCATATGAACCATTAGAGTAGCTCAACTGCGATAGTCAATTGGCATCACTTTAGAAGATCCTGGTGTCACAGTCTATATCTAAACCTAGACGTTATCTACATTCCTTGTAAAAAGTTTCACTTTTTTAGTATTATGTTTGTCTATATGGGAAAATGATAAAGATGGAAAATAAGCTATGGTCAACGATACTTTATTTAAATCCCTTGATGGCAGTCACATGTGTGCAAGTTTGGTGCTTACGAATGCCTTTTCCTTATAGAAATAAAAGAAGAAAATGTAAAAAAAATACCAAAGTAAGTGCCAAATTTTATGGGCATAATATTGCTAGTTTAGTTTCATATAACCATATGAATATTGGGATTATATATAAATTAAAAATCAAAAATTTATTTCAATATAAAATTTTGTCAATATTTTATTTGTATAGAAAATTCTGCAAAATCTTATATCTATAGAAAATGTTGCCAAAATGTTATTTCTATAAAAATTGTGTCCAAATTTTATTTCAATAGATAGATGTGTAAAAAAATTATTTTTATATAAAATTTTGTCAAAATATTATTTTTGTAGAAAATTGTGACAAAATTTTATTTCTACAGAAAATGTTGCCAAAATTTCATTTCTATAAAACTTTTACCAAGATTTAATTTCTCTAAAAAACTTTGTCACAATATTATTTCTCTATATAACATTTTGTAAAATTTTATATCTACAGAAAATTTTGTCAAAATTTGATTTCTATAGAAAATTTTGTCAAAATTTGATTTCTATGGATAATTTCATTTTATAGAAACCTTGTTCAAATGTTTATTTTATAGAAAATTTGGTCAATATTTTATTTCTATAGAAAATTTGGTCAAAATTGTATTCCTATAAAAAACTTTGTCAAAATTTTATTTCTATAGAAAATTTGGTAAAATTTTATTTCAATAAAAAATTTTAAAAATTTGATTTCTATCAAAAATTTTTTCAACATTTCATTTCTATAGAAAATGTTGTCAACATTTTATTTCTATAAAAAATTTTGTTAAAATTTTAATTCTATAGAAAATTGTGTGAAAATTGTATTTCTCTATAAAATTCTGTGAACATTTTAGTTCTATACAAAATTTTGTTAAAATTTTATTTCTGTAGAAAATTTTCTCAATATTTTATTTCCATAAAAAATTTTCTCACAATTTTATTTCGAAACAAAATTTTGTCAAAATTTTATTTCTATAGAAAATTTTGTCAAAATTTTATTTCTATAAAAAATTTTGTCAAAATTTTATTTCTATAGAAAATTTTGTCAAAATTTTATTTCTATAGAAAATTTTGTTAAAATTTTATTTCTATAGAAAATTTTGTTAAAATTTTATTTCTATAGAAAATTTTGTTAAAATTTTATTTCTATAGAAAATTTTCTCGATATTTAATTTGTACAAAAAATGTTGTCACAATTTTATTTCGAAACAAAATTTTCTCTACATTTTATTTCAATAGAAAATTTTGTCAAAATTTGATTTCTATCAAAAATTTTGTCAACATTTTATTTCTATAGAAAATTTTGTCAACATTTTATTTCTATAGAAAATTTTGTTAAAATTTTATTTCTATTGAAAATTTTCTCAATATTTTATTTCTATTAAAAATGTTGTTACAATTTTATTTCGAAGTAAATTTTCTCAAAATTTTATTTCTATAGAAAGTTTTGTCAAAATTTTATTTCTCCAAAAAATGTTGTCAAAATTATATTTCTCTAGGAATTTTGTCAAAATTATATTTCTCTAGGAAATTTTTGTCAAAATTCTATTTCTATAGAAAATTTTGTTAAAATTTTAGTTCTATAGAAAATTTTTGTTAAAATTTTATTTCTATAGAAAATTTTCTCAATATTTTATTTCTATAAAAATGTTGTTACAATTTTATTTCGAAGCAAAATTTTCTCTAAACTTTATTTCTATAGAACATTGTGTCACAATTTTATTTCTATAGAAAGTTTTTTCAAAAGTTTATTTCTATAGAAAATTTTGTTAAAATTTTATTTCTATAGAAAATTTTGTCAAAATTTTATTTCTTCAAAAAATGTTGTCAAAATTATATTTCTCTAGGAAATTTTGTCAAAATTATATTTCTCTAGAACATTTTTGTCAAAATTTTATTTCTATAGAAAATTTTGTGAAAAATTTATGTATCTATAAAATTTTGTCAACGTTTTATTTCTATAGAAAATGTTGTCAAAATTTTATTTCTATATAAATTTTATTGCTGTAGAAAATTTTCTCAATATTTGATTTCTATAAAAAATGTTGTTACAATTTTATTTCGAAGCAAAATTTCTCAAATTTTTTTTCTATAGAAAATTTTGCCAAACTTTTATTTCTATAGAAAATTTTGTGAAAAATTTATTTCTCTAAAATTTTATTTCTATAGAAAATTCTGTCAACATTTTATTTCTTCAAAAAATGTTGTCAAAATTATATTTCTCTAGGAAATTTTGTCAAAATTATATTTCTCTAGAAAATTTTTGTCAAAATTTTATTTCTATAGAAAATTTTGTGAAAAATTTATTTCTCTATAAAATTTTGTCAACGTTTTATTTCTATAGAAAATGTTGTCAAGATTTTATTTCTATATAAATTTTATAGCTGTAGGAAATTTTCTCAATATTTTATTTCTATAAAAAATGTTGTTACAATTTTATTTCGAAGCAAAATTTTCTAAAATTTTATTTCTTTAGAAAGTTTTGTCAGAATTTTATTTCTCCACAAAATGTTGTCAAAATTATATTTCTTTAGAAAATTTTTTCAAAATTATCTCTAGGAAATTTTTGTCAACATTTTATTTCTGTAGAAAATTTTGTTAAAATTTTAGTTCTATGGAAAGTTTTATTAACATTTTAGTTCTATAGAAAATTTTGTTAAAACTTTATTTCGAAAGAAAATTTTCTTTAAATTTTATTTCAATGGAAAATTTTTTTCAAACAAGAGGAAAAAATTTACCATGTTTGTTGGAATTCTACCAACAGTGGCGACGGTAATTGAGAAGCTGTCCTTAAACACAGATGACGATTTCGATATCCTCGCATATATTTATCCTTCCTTAATTGTATTTAAAAATTTAAAAAATAACCAAGCATGTGTACAAAATAAAGTACGAGACCATCACGTAAATTTTTTCTGAATATCTATGGTCATAAGATTAAAATCCTTTATGAGTGCAATGGGGAAAACAAACAAGAGACCTACGTCTTTCTGCATTTATTAACGAGCTCGAACCCGGAATATTTAATGGTGCATATCGCTTTGTAATTATTTACACTTTAGCAACAATGATGTTAATTGCAATGACATACGCGAAACAATGTCCTGATGCTGCATTTTATCGAACACCTACGTAAACAGAAACGCTCACACACACGCGGACGCATACACACAACTCAAAGAAGAATTATCCCACATGCATACGCACCCAATATATAAATCCATATCCTGTTGTTGTGTCGTGGTATATATTGTGTCCTAGATATTCTTAAAGCAAACATTGCTATTTTCGCTGTCTCCAGCCTTATTGAAATGACAGGATTATTGATGTGTTTCCGTTAAAGTGTAAACATATGGATCATGTCCTGTAAGTCCTTTGTGACCTACTTGTGGCAGCACAGCTCCATTAACACAGTCATATACGACAATATAAATTAATTTGCTGAGATTTCAATTGGAATTAAGCATCAATGGAAACCACTATGATCCATGACAATGACGATAGGTCATTTGGTTCTTGTTGTTTTATTTAAATTTCTCCCTTCAAGCTTGCTGTGTTGGGGTTTTCTATGGAAATGTGTCATTAAAGGAATTCAACTGATTGACTTGTGGGTAAAATGATCAAATGAATTTATGCGCATATGCAATTAAAGCCAACAAAAAACGGAATAAGTATTAATAAAAGCGTATACTTTTTATAATGCAAATGCAAATTGAAATTAATTACTGTTGAAGTGAAAATTAAAAATGGGAGAATTTTTCAAAAAAAATTTACAAAATTTCATTAAACAAAAAAAATTACACAATTTCCAATAATTAGAAAAAAAATTTACAAAATTTCCTACAGCAAAGAAATTTTGACAAAAATTGTAAAATTTCCTAAACTAAAGAAATTTTTATTAAATATCCTATAGCAAAGAAATTTTGACAAAAGTTCCTATAGTAAAGCAATTTTTTTTTTTAATTTCCTAAAGGAATGTAATTTGGTACATAAGATTCAGTCAAGTCGAAATTTCGCCCTTACTTGTTTGTTTTAGTGTTTATTGGTAAGTGTTTGAGTTAGTTTATTAATGGCTTACATTCCAAAAGATCTCTCGTACGCACATCCATAAAATATTTAACAAGTGTAGCAAACCACATCAAATATTTGATTGTTTTTGTTAGGCACACAACAGAAGCGGCAGCATCCACACACACCCCTGTGGCAACATTCAGTACCACAAAAATGTATCAACACCAATACACTCACTCAGCCACGCTCTCACCCATAGATTGCAAACATTCTTTCACACATTGATGTGTGGTGGTATTCACACTAACAGATACTGGTAATAATATATGGGATTTTCCTTTAATTATAATGAACTCCTTTGCTGTGGAATAGGTTAACAACATTTTTAGTTAGCCAGGAAAACGCCAGGAAAGTTTCAAAATTTCTCTATAAAAATAACATATTGACAAATTTTTTTTTTATAGAAATAAAATTTTGTTATTGTTGTTTTTTTGTTTTTTGATCTCAGCTTAAAGCCATGCATTGACTAAACTACAAGTGTAGCTTAACCAACAGAGGAAAAGTATGCTTGTCAAATTTATTTGGGCAAAGCCCTATAGACTGCAAGATGGTTGGATGTACAGCTGTTTCGGAATTACCACATTCCTCATCAGCATCCTCTACTTGCAGCAAAACTATCAACCAATTATCAGAATAAATTTTTGACAAAATTTTCTATAGAAATAAAATTTTGACAAAATTTTATATAGAAATAAAATTTTGACAAAATTTTATATAGAAATAAAATTTTGACAAAATTTTTTATAAACATAAAATTTTTAAAAAAATTTCTATCGAAATAAAATTTTCACAAAATTTTCTACAGAAATAAAATTTTGACAAAAAATTCTATAGAAATAAAATGTTGACTAAATTTCTATTGGAATAAAATTTTGACTAAATTTTCCATAGAAATAAAATTTTGAGAAAATTTTATATAGAAATACATTTTTGAAAAAAAAAATTCTATAGACATAAAATTTTGACAAAATTTTCTATAAAAATGAAATTTTGAGAAAATTTTCTATAAAAATAAAATTTTGACAAAATTTTCTATTGAAATAAAATTTAGACAAAAATTTCGATAGAAATAAAATTTTGACAAAATTTTCAATAGAAATAAAATTTTGACAAAATTTTCTATAGCAATAACATTTTGGCAAAATATTCTATTGGAATAAAATTTTGACAAAATTTTCTATTGAAATAAAATTGTGACAAAATTTTCTATTGAAATAAAATTTTGACAAAATGTTCTATAGAAATAAAATTTTGACAAAATTTTCTATAGAAATAAAATTTTGACAAAATTTTCTATAAAAATGAAATTTTGAGAAAATTATCTATAAAAATAAAATTTTGACAAAATATTCTATTTAAATAAAATTTTGACAAAATTTTCTAAAGAAATAAAATTTTGACAAAATTTTCTATAGAAGAAAAATTGTGACAAAAATTTCTATAGAAATAAAATTTTGACAAAATTTTCTATTGAAATAAAATATTGACAAAATTTTCTACAGAAATAAAATTTTGACAAAATTTTCTATAGAAATAAAATTTTGACAAAATTTTCTATAGAAATAAAATTTTGACAAAATTTTCTATAAAAATGAAATTTTGAGAAAATTATCTATAAAAATAAAATTTTGACAAAATATTCTATTTAAATAAAATTTTGACAAAATTTTCTAAAGAAATAACATTTTGACAAAATTTTCTATAGAAGAAAAATTGTGACAAAATTTTCTATATAAATAAAATTTTGACAAAATTTTCTATAGAAATGAAATAGAATAAAACTCTGACAAAAATAAATAAAACTCTGACAAAATTTCCTAAAATAAAAATGAAATTTTGACAAAATATTCTATTGAAATAAAATTTTGACAAAATTTTCTATTGAAATGGGAGCCACTGTGGTGCAATGGTTCGCATGCCCGCCTTGCATACACAAGGTCGTGGGTTCGATTCCTGCTCCGACCGAACACCAAAAAGTTTTTCAACGGTGGATTGTCCCACCTCAGTAATGCTGGTGACATTTCTAAGGGTTTCAAAGCTTCTCTAAGTGGTTTCAGTGCAATTTGGAACGCCGTTCGGATTCGGCTATAAAATCATTGAGCTTAACATGGAATCAGGCAGCACTCAGTGATAAGAGAGAAGTTCACCAATGTGGTATCACAAAGGACTGAATAGTCTAAGTGAGCCTGATACATCGGGCTGCCACCTCACCTAACCTTCTATTGAAATAAAATTTTGACAAAATCTTCTATAGAAATAAAATTTTGACAAAATTTTTCCATAGGAATAAAATTTTAACAAAATTTTCTATGAAAATAAAATTTTGGCAAAATTTTCTATAGAAATAAAATTTTGACAAAATTTTCTATGAAAATAAAATTTTGGCAAATTTTTCTATAGGAATAAAATTTCCATAGACATAAAATTTTGACAAAATTTTCTATAGAAATAAAATTTTGACTAAATTTTCTACAGAAATAAAATTTTGGCTACATTTTCCATAGAAATAAAATTTTGAGAAAATTTTATATAGAAATAAAATTTTGACAAAATTTTCTATAAAAATAAAAGTTTGACAAAATTTTCTATAGAAATAAAATTGTCACAAAATTGTCCATAGGAATAAAATTTTGAGAAAATTTTATATAGAAATTTTTGAAAAAAAGTTCTATAGACATAAAATTTTGACAAATTTTTCTAAAGGAATAAAATTTTAACAAAATTTTCTATAGGAATAAAATTATAACAAAATTTTCTAAAGAAATAAAATTTTGAAAAAATATTCTATAGAAATAAATTTTTGACAAAATATTCTATAGAAATAAAATTTTGACAAAATTTTCGATAGAAATAAAATTTTGACAAAAATTTAATAGAAATAAAATTTTGAGAAAATTTTATATAAAAATAAAATTTTGGCAAAATTTTGTACAGAAATAAAATTTTGTACAAGATTTTATATAGACATAAAATTTTGACAAAATTTTCTATAGAAATAAAATTTTGACAAAATTTTCTATAGAAATAACATTTTGACAAAATTTTCTATAGAAATAAAATTTTGACAAAATTTTCTACAGAAACAACATTTTGACAAAATTTTCTGTAGAAATGAAATTTTGACAAAATTTTCTATAGAAATAAAATTTTGACAAAATTTTTTAGAAACGACATTTTGACAAAATTTTCTATAGAAATAAAATTTTGAAAAAAAAAATCTACAGACATAAAATTTTCTATAGAAATAAAATTTTGACAAAATTTTCTATAGAATTAAGATTTTGACTAAATTTTCTACAGAAATAAAATTTTGACAAAATTTTCCATAGGAATAAAATTTTAACAAAATTTTCTAAAGAAATAAATTCTTGACAAAATTTTCAATAGAAATAAAATTTTGACAAAATTTTCTATAAAAATAATATTTTGACAAAATTTTCTATAAAAATAAAATTTTGACAAAATTTTTTATAGAAATAAAATTTTGACAAATTTTCTATGGAAGTAAAAGTTTGACTAAATTTTCTATAGAAATAAAATTTTGAAAAAAAAGCTACAGACATAAAATTTTGACAAAATTTTCTATAGAAATAAAATTTTGACAAAATTTTCTATTCTATAGAAATAAAATTGTGACAAAAGTGTCTACAGAAATAAATTTGACTAACTTTCTTATAGCAAACAAATTTTGACTAATTTTCCTATAGCTAAGAAATTTTGACAAAAGCTGAGAAATGTTAACAAAATTTCCAATAGCAAAGAAATTTTAATAAAATTTTCTACAGAAATAAATTTTAGGCAAAAAATTACAAAATTTGTTATAGAAACAAAAAAAAAAACAAAATTTTCTATAGAAATAAAATTTTGACAAAGTTTTCTTTAGAAACAAAATTTTGCTAAAATTTTTACAATAACAATACAATTAAAATTTTGACAAAATTTCCTATAGGAAAGAAATTTTGACAAAATTTCCTAAAACAAGAAAATTTTGACATAATTTTGTATTAAAATAAAATTTCGGTCCACTAGTGTGGACTAACCTTATAATGAGTGAATTGTTAAAATTAAATTTATTTAAAATTGTGAATTGTGAGTGATTTGTTAAAATTAAATTTATTCTCCTAGGCTTCTTAACACTTCTCCTACAAAAACTTCATTCATATCATAGAAACACCCATACAAAACAAAACTCAATGTTATATTTGCTTGCTTTGAAGGTCCTTTTTAATGCTTTATAGAAATAATTTAATTTGAGGTGGCCACGTATGCCTGTGACATCGATGGTGAAAACGTTCGTTTCACAGCTAAATGGAAAACAATTGGGTTGATTCTGTGTATTCTCTTCTAAATGAGTATAAAATTGAGTCAGCCATGGCATTCTCACACCTTTGTGGGGACTACCTACCTGCCCATCTGCTCACGCACACAAGCACAACCATGCACACATATTCGTTGCCAACAATGAGAAAGGAGTTGCTTGTTAACTAGGCTCTGGTGGAACCAAAAATTTTCGTCCAACAATAAAACCAAAAAAAAAATCTAATTTATTATACAATAATGAAGTTTTTCATTGTGTCTCTGCGTTAGAAAAAGTATGCACGTATAATTTAATAATCATTTGGAATAATTTCATGTGCCTAGGGTGTGTCAAAAGTAGAAGAAGCTGAAGCCAGTGGCAGATGTGTTCACTGCCATAATAAATTAATAAATGAGAATATGAGAGGGGAAAATGCTAAATAGAACTTCATAGCTTCTTTTAAATTAAACTAAAGAGGACTTAATAGATATTGAAATTTACACACAATGACAATTTTAGTACACTGAAAAAATAGTTTAGCTTTTTTTTATTAGGCAATACGGTAGGTGATTATTTTATTGCAAATTTGCCTAAAACTCGAGTTAGCTTTATTTTATCCACGAAAATCTTTAAAGATTTATTCTCTCTCTCCATTCCTTTAAATTTAATATGACATTGAGTTGATACATCATGTGCCACCATATTCTCACATAGGATAGTGGATTTTAAATAGGCTTTTGTGTCCTTCGCTTATCACGTTCATCATTGTGACAAAAATTATGGTCTCCCTGCATATGTCACCCAAGTACATTACAACGATTTATTATGGTCGTTACAACATTTTCGTTAGACGACTTGCCGTACGACAATAATGTGGCCATACAGCGGGAGACAATTACGCGCTTGATTAATTACTCAATTTTATGTGTCCGATATATGGAACACGTGATGCATTACACAAATCAATTTTGTCACTGTCGCAAAATCGAAGCCAAACACGCGCAAATGCCATCCATGGATGTGAGAGGGGGGTGTTATGATAAAACAAGGGCGGTAAAATGTAATTCAATTAAGGTGAAGTGTCTTAAAACAATGGGTAGCTGGCACGACGTATTAATAAGAGCTACATGTAAGTCTAAATACGAGCGGCTAGAACGGTTGTCACTCGAGCCAAAATAATTTGCCAACAATTTGGAGAAAATTTTACCAAAAAACAAAAAACAACCAAACAAAAAATCTTATTTTGGAAAATTTTATTTCTATAGAAAATTTAATAAAAATCTTATTCCTATAAAAAATTTTGTTGCTATAGAAAATTTTATTAATTTTTTTTTCTATAGAAAAATTTGTCAAAATTTTTTTTCTATGGAAAATTTTGTCAAAACTTTTTTTCTAAAGAAAATTTTGCCAAATTTTATTTCTATAGCAAATTTTGTCAAAATTTTATTTCTATAGAAAATTTTGTCAAAATGTTATATCTATAGAAAATTTTGTCAAAAGTTTATTTCTATAGAAAATTATGTCAAAATTTTATTTCTATAGACAATTTTGTCAAAATGTTATTTCTATAGAAATTTTTGTCAAAATTTTATTTCTATAGAAAATTTTGTCAAAATTTTATTTCTATAGAAAATTTTGTCAAAATTTTATTTATATAGAAAATTTTGTCAAAATGTTATTTATATAGAAAATTTTGTCAAATTTTTTCCTATAAAAAATTTTGCCTAAATTTTTTTATCTATAGAAAATTTTGTCAAATTTTTTTACATATAAAAAATTTTGTCAAAATTTTATTTGTATAGACAATTTTTCCAAAATTTTATTTCTATAGAAAATTTTGTCAAAATTTTATTTCTATAGAAAATTTTGTCAAAACTTTATTTCTGTAGAAAATTTTGTCAAAATTTTATTTCTGTAGAAAATTTTGTCAAAATTTTATTTCTATAGAAAATTTTGTCAGAATTTTATTTCTATAGAAATTTTTGTAAAAATTGTATTTCTATAGAAAATTTTGTCAGTTATAATTACTAACATAATAGTAAGTTTGGAGGTGAATTCCTTACATATCCATCCCTACTTTTCGGTCCGTTTGAAGTTATGGACTCTTTTTTTTTTCTTTCAAATTTAGTTTTAATTTTTAAATTTCTAATATTTATATTTCCGCTCACATGCTATTAGGCGAAACCATTTGTTTTCCTCGTGTCCTTGTTGGAAAGGGATGGGGGAAAAGTGGAAATGCTTTCATGATTTCGATTTCTATTTATATAACTTGCTATCTACAATGCCAGGAAACCTGGCATACTTTCATATGAACATCTAACATCAGCCTCCTGGTTTCTTGTATGTGATGGTGATATTGTTTTGGATACCTGATGTGATATATGAACTTCTGGCAGCAACCACAAATCATGAGAACAGCCTTGTTGATGGTAACAAATCTCCTTTTTTTGGAAGCAACACACCTGCCACGCATATAGGCAGACAGCCAGCCAGACAAACAGACGAACTCGGATAACGTTCTCGTATTTTCAAGGAGGCAACAAATTTAATTCTTTTTCATTGTGATATAGATACCAATATTTCGAGTTGAAATTGTGCCATGTGAAGAAACAGTGGTTGTATTAAGTGTATCACTTTCGGGAAAATATAAGGCTAAATAAGCAATGTAGCCACCAGGGCTGTGGAGTCGAGCCAATGTTGCTCGACTCTGATTCCAGCATTTTTCATCAGCTCCGACTCCGGGTAATATAACTAAATTTCATTTTAATTGAAAAAATTTCTATAGAAATAAAATTTGACAAAATTTTCTATAGAAATAAAATTTTGACAACATTTTCTACAGAACTAAAATTTTGACAAAATTTTCTATAGAAATAAAATTTTCACAAAATTTTCCACAGAAATAAAATTTTCACAAAATTTTCATCAGAAATAAAATGTTGACAAAGTGTTCTATATAAAAACAAGTTTGACGGTATGTTCTTTAGAAATAAAAATTTTTACCAAATTTTCTATAGAAATAAAATTTTGACAAAAATTTTCAAAAGAAATTAAATTTTGACCAAATTTTCTATAGAAATAAAATTTTGATGAAATTTCTTTAGAAATAAAATTTTGATGAAATTTTCTTTAGAAATAAAATTTGACAAAAATTTTCTAAAGTAATAAATTTTTTACAAAATTTTCTATAGAAATAAAATTTTGACAAAATTTTCTACCGAAATAAAATTTTGGCAAAATTTTGTATAACGTTTTTTTTTGACAAAATTGTCAATAGAACTAAAATTTTGACAAAATTTTCAATAGAAATAAAATTTTGACAAAATTTTCTTTAGAAATAAAATTTTGACGAAATTTTCTATAGAAATTAATTTTTGACAAAAATTTTCTAAAGTGACAAAATTTTGAAAAAATATTCTATAGAAATAAAATTTTGACGAATATTTCTATAGAAATAACATTTCGACATAGTTTTCTATAGAAATAAAATTTCAACGAATATTTATATAGATTTTACATAGTTTTCTATAGAAATAAAACTTCGACGAAATTTCAATAGAAATAAAATTTTGACAAAAATATTCTATAGAAATAAATTTTTGACAAATATTTCTATAGAAATAAAATTGTGACATAGTTTTCAATAGAAATAAAATTTTGACAAAATTTTCAATAGATATAAAATTTTGACAAAATTTTCTTTAGAAATAAAGATTTGACGAAATTTTCTTTAGAAATAAAATTTTGACAAAAATTTTCTATAGAAATTAAATTTTGACAAAATTTTCAATAGAAATAAAATTATGACAAAACTTTCAATAGAAATAAAATTTTGACAAAATTTTTCTTAGAAATATAATTTTGACAAAATATTCTATAGAAATAAAATTTTGACAAAATTTTCTTTAGAAATAAAATTTTGACGAAATTTTCTTTAGAAATAAAATTTTGACAAAAATTTTCTATAGAAATAAAATTTTGACAAAATTATCAATAGAAATAAAATTTTGACAAAATTTTCTTTAGAAATAAAATTTTGGCGAAATTTTCTATAGAAATTAATTTTTGACAAAAATTTACTAAAGAAACAAAATTTTTACAAAATATTCTATAGAAATAAAATTTTGACGAATATTTCTATAGAAATTACATTTCGACATAGTTTTCTATAGAAATAAAATTTTAACGAATATTTCTATAGATTTTACATAGTTTTCTATAGAAATAAAATTTCGACGAAATTTTCTATAGAAATAAAATTGTGACAAAATTTTCTAGAGAAATAAAATTTTGACGAAATTTCAATAGAAATAAAATTTTGACAAAAATATTCTATAGAAATAAATTTTTGACAAATATTTCTATAGAAATAAAATTGTGACATAATTTTCTATAGAAATAAAATTGTGACATAGTTTTCTATAGAAATAAAATTTTGACAAAATTTTCTTTAGAAATAAAGATTTGACGAAATTTTCTTTAGAAATAAAATTTTGACAAAAATTTTCTATAGAAATTAAATTTTCACAAAATTTTCAATAGAAATAAAATTATGACAAAACTTTCAATAGAAATAACATTTTGACAAAATTTTCTTTAGAAATATAATTTTGACGAAATTTTCTTTAGAAATAAAATTTTGACAAAAATTTTCGGCAGAAATAAAATTTTGACAACATTTTCAATAGAAATAAAATTTTTACAAAATTTCAATAGAAATAAAATTTTAACAAAAATATTCTATAGAAATGAATTTTTGACAAATATTTCTATAGAAATAAAATTGTGACATAGTTTTCTATAGAAATAAAATTTTGACAAAATTTTCAATAGAAATAAAATTTTGACAAAATTTTTCTTTAGAAAGATTTGACGAAATTTTCTTTAGAAATAAAATTTTGACAAAAATTTTCTATAGAAATTAAATTTTGACAAATATTTCTATAGAAATAAAATTGTGACATAGTTTTCTCTAGAAATAGAATTTTGACAAAATTTTCTATAGAAATAAAATTTAAAAAAATTTTCAATAGAAATAAAATTTTGACGAAATTTTCTATAGAAATAAAATTTTGACAAAATTTTCTTTAGAAATAAAGATTTGACGAAATTTTCTTTAGAAATAAAATTGTGACAAAAATTTTCTATAGAAATTAAATTTTCACAAAATTTTCAATAGAAATAAAATTATGACAAAACTTTCAATAGAAATAAAATTTTGACAAAAATTTTCGGCAGAAATAAAATTTTGACAAAATTTTCAATAGAAATAAAATTTTTACAAAATTTCAATAGAAATAAAATTTTAACAAAAATATTCTATAGAAATGAATTTTTGACAAATATTTCAATAGAAATAAAATTGTGACATAGTTTTCTATAGAAATAAAATTTTGACAAAATTTTCAATAGAAATAAAATTTTGACAAAATTTTTCTTTAGAAAGATTTGACGAAATTTTCTTTAGAAATAAAATTTTGACAAAAATTTTCTATAGAAATTAAATTTTGACAAATATTTCTATAGAAATAAAATTGTGACATAGTTTTCTCTAGAAATAAAATTTTGACAAAATTTTCTATAGAAATAAAATTTAAAAAAATTTTCAATAGAAATAAAATTTTGACGAAATTTTCTATAGAAATAAAATTTTGACGAAACTTTCTACAGAAATAAAATTTTGACAAAATTTTCTATACAAATAAAATTTTGACAAAATTTTCTACCGAAAAAATTTTGTATAAATTTTTTTTGACAAAATTTTCGATGTTGAAAAAATTTTCAGCCAATCTTCGACATATGTATATAGTGTTCAGGCTCCGACAACACAGCCCTGGTAGCCACCACAATAGAGTGAGTATAAAGACTGTTATCTACAATCAAATTTATTGGGTTTTGAATAACAGATACCCTAGCCGATGTTAGGTTAAGTTTTAACCGATTCGGATAAAATTTGTTCCTCCAAAATTTTCCTCAATTATTAGACTGGGGATCGGTTTTAGCTAAAAGTGGGCCGTATAGCCCATTGACATTACCATAGGTTAGGTTAGGTTAGGTGGCAGCCCGATGTATCAGGCTCACTTAGACTATTCAGTCCATTGTGATACCACATTGGTGAACTTCTCTCTTATCACTGAGTGCTGCCCGATTCCATGTTAAGCTCAATGACAAGGGACCTCCTTTTTATCGCCGAGTCCGAACGGCGTTCCACATTCTAGTGAAACCACTTTGAGAAGTTTTGAAACCCTCAGAAATGTCACCAGCATTACTGAGGTGGGATAATCCACCGCTGAAAAACTTTTTGGTGTTCGGTCGAAGCAGGAATCGAACCCACGACCTTGTGTATGCAAGGCGGGCATGCTAACCATTGCACCACGGTGGCTCCCATTGACATTACCATACATTCTGCATCAATATTTACTATTCGCGCCAAGTATCAAGTCGATAGCTTGTTGTGTTCGGATGTTAGCGTGATATCAGCAGACGGACGTATGGAGGGACGGATATGGTTAGATTGACTCAGAAATTCTCTATGGGTTTGAGACCAACATCGAAATGACAAACTTAATATACCCCCCATTCTATGATGGAGATCATAAAAATCGCTTTTTTTAATGAAGCCACTGTTCAAAAATTTTTGGTCTAAAATCTCTACTATTCATGGGAATGCATAAAACTGACCTGTTGTCGCAAATCATAACGTAACCGCCTTTGGCGTTTGGTGTCCGCAAATAAATATGTTTTTCTCCGCCCATTTTTTCTGTGTTGTGTTGAAAGCTGCAAGAATATATATGACCATGGTTTTAGAGAATGAGTTACGGGCTTTGTAACCTCGTAAAACAAATTATGGGATACCATACTGTTGCACACTGACAGAGAGCTAGCGTATATGCTCAGATGGCCTTGGGCATGGGGGTCTGAAAAAGGATATAATTGTACCAAAAAAATGTCTCCTCGATCATTTTAAATATCGCAAGTAAGGAAAGGTTTCAAAGCATGGGAAAACATTATTGCCTGTGGAGAAATTCTTAGACGATCCAGTGATGTGCGTCCGTCCGTCTGTTCGTGTGTTCATCTCTTCCTTTGGTCTATAAAAAGGTCAGGGATATTGTATAGTCAGTCCCGCCCGATATTACATGTTTCCTTATTTGTTTTCTTTCAGCTACTACATAAATCCGCTTCCATATCGGTTTGTAATTAAATAGGAATAATAGATCCCTATATCAACCAAATGTTCTGCCTAAATTACTTGATTTGGATATATGATGGAGGGAATAAAAAGAAATAAATTCTCTCCAAATTATGGTCTTCCTTAAAACATAAGAATTGTATTCCTTTTAAAACGTCTCCCTTTGCCCCACAACGCAAGTTGACCCAAAAATGTGGGTTTCACTGGAAATGACGTAGACTATAAAATGCAAAGAAATAAATGAGAAATTCTTTGTGAAATATTACATCCGTATTATTGAAACAAATTTAGCAGACTTCCTTCCAGTTTAGTTTGAACATCCGTTCATGACAATATGATTTATATCTATCCAGGGAGAAAAGTTGAATAAACTTTAAATAAAATAAAATTAAAAAAAAATAAAATTTCACACATGGCCAAATGCATATGGAGGGTCCATATGCAAAAATACCAAAGAGGATAAACCACATTTTGTCACAATTTTATTTCTATCGAAAATGTTGTCAAAATTGTATTTCTATAAAACATTTTATCAACATTTTATTTCTATAAAAAAAATTGCAAATTTTATTTTAATAAAAAAAAAAATTATTTTTGCAGAAAATTTTATTTTTATAAAAAATTTTGTCGCACTTTTATTTCTATAGAAATTTTTGTCAAAATTTTATTTCGTTAGAAAAATTTGTCAAAATTTATTTTTATTTAGAAAATGTTGTCAGAATTTTATTTTTATAGCAAAATTTTATTTCTTTGGAAAATTTTGTTAAAATTTCTTTTCTAATGAAAATTTTGTCAAAATTTTATTTCTATAGAAAATTTTGTCAAACATTTATTTTATAAAAAATTTTGTTAAAATTTCATTTCTTAAATAAATTTTGGTTAAATTTCTTTTATAAAGAAAATTTTGTCAAAATTTGTTTTCTATAGAAAATTTTGTCAAAATTTTATTTCTATAGAAAGTTTTGTCAAAATTTAATTTCTATAGAAAAATTTATCAAGATTTTATTTCTATAGAAAATTTTATCAAAATTTTATTTCTATAGAAAATTTTGTCACACTTTTATTTCTATCGAAAGTTTTGTCAAAATTTTATTTCTATAGAAAATGTTGTCAAAATTTTACTCCTATAGAAAGTTTTGTCAAAATTTTATTTCTATAGAAAATTTTATCAAAATTTTATTTCTATAGAAAATTTTGTCACACTTTTATTTCTATCGAAAGTTTTGTCAAAATTTTATTTCCATAGAAAATTTTGTCAAAATTTTATTTCTATAGAAAATTTTGTCAAAATTTTACTCCTATAGAAAATTTTGTTAAAATTTTATTTCTATAGAAAATTTGTCAACATTTTATTTCTATAGAAAATTTTGTCACAATTTGATTTTTATAGAAAATTTTGTCAACATTTTATTTTCATAGAAAATTTTGTCAAAATTTTATTTCTATAGAAAGTTTTGTCAAAATTTTATTTCTATAGAAAATTTTATCAAAATTTTATTTCTATAGAAAATTTTGTCACAATTTTATTTCTATAGAAAATTTTGTCAAAAATTTTGTCAAAATTTTATTACTATAGAAAATTTTGTAAAATTTTATTTTTATAAAAAATTTTGTCAAAATTTTATTTCTATAGAAAGTTTTGTTAAAATTTTATTTCTATAGAAAATTTTATCAACATTTTATTTCTATAGAAAATTTTGTCACACTTTTATTTCTATAGAAAGTTTTGTCAAAATTTTATTTCTATTGAAAATGTTGTCAAAATTTTACTCCTATAGAAAGTTTTGTCAAAATTTTATTTCTGTAGAAAATTTTATCAAAATTTTATTTCTATAGAAAATTTTGTCACACTTTTATTTCTATAGAAGGTTTTGTCACAATTTTATTTCCATAAAAATTTTGACAAAATTTTATTTCTATAGAAAATTTTGTCAAAATTTTACTCCTATAGAAAATTTTGTTAAAATTTTATTTCTATAGAAAATTTGTCAACATTTTATTTCTATAGAAAATTTTGTCACAATTTTATTTTTATAGAAAATTTTGTCAACATTTTATTTTCATAGAAAATTTTGTCAAAATTTTATTTCTATAGAAAGTTTTGTCAAAATTTTATTTCTGTAGAAAATTTGATCAAAATTTTATTACTATAGAAAATTTTGTCAAAATTTTATTTTTATAAAAAATTTTATCAAAATTTTATTTCTATAGAAAGTTTTGTCAAAATTTTATTTCTATAGAAAATTTTATCAAAATTTTATTTCTATAGAAAATTTTGTCAAAAATTTTATTTTTGTAAAAAATTTTGTCAAAATGTTAATTAGTATAGAAAATTTTGTCAAAATTTTATTTTTATAAAAAATTTTGTCAAAATTTTATTTCTATAGAAAGTTTTGTCAAAATTTTATTTCCATAGAAAATTTTGTCAAAATTTTATTTCTATAGAAAATTTTGTCAAAATTTTACTCCTATAGTAAATTTTGTTAAAATTTTATTTCTGTAGAAACATTTTGCAAATTTAATTTTTGAATTTTTATTTTATTTGTATAGAAAATTTTGTCACACTTTCATTTGTATAGAAAAATTTGTAAAAATTTTATTTCTATAGAGAATTTTGTCAAAATTTTATGTCTATAGAGAATTTTGTCAAAATTTTATTTTTATAAAAAATTTTGTCAAAATTTTATTTCTACAAAAAAAAAATCGTTAAAGTTTTGTTTCTATAGAATATTTTGATAAAATTTTATTTTTAAGAAGTTTTGTCAAAATTGTGTTTCTATAGAAAATTTTGTTAAAATGTTATATCTATTGTTGCAAGGTTTTATTTCTATAGAAAATTTGGTCAAATTTTTATTTCTATACATCTTTTTTATAGAAAATTCTCTGAAAAATTTATTGCTATAGAAAAAATTTTGTCAAAAATTTCTATCCATTGCAAATATTTGCTCAAAAGGAAATTTTGTCTGAATTTTATTTTTATAGAAAATTTTTGCAAAATTTTATTTTTAAAGAACATTTTTCTCAAAATTTTATTTCAATAGAAAATTTTGTTATAATGTTATATCTACAGCAAATTTTGTCAAAATTTTATTTCTATTAAAAAAAAAAACTTTCTTAAAATTTTATTTCTATAGAAAATGTTTGCAAAATTTTATTTCTAAAAGAAGTTTGTCACAACTAAAATTAAGATTTTATTCTATAAAAAAAAAATTTTTGTCAAAATTTGATTTCTATTGAAAATTTTTGCAAAATTTTATTTCTCTAGAATATTTTGTCAAAAAATTATTTCTATAGAAATATTGTATATTGTTATTTCTATATAAAACTTGGTCAAAATTTTATGCCTATAGTAAATTTTGTCAGAATTTAATTTCTATAGAAAATTTTCTCAAAATTTTATTTCCACAGAAAATTTCACAAAATTTTATTTCTATAGACAATTTTGTCAGAATTTTATTTTGATAGAAAATTTTGTCAAGAATTTATTTGTATACAAAATTTTGTCAAAATTTTATTTTTATAGAAAATTTGGTCAAAGTTTTATTTCTATAGAAATAAAAAATTTTGTCAAAATTTTACTTTTATAGAAAATTTTTGCAAAATGTTCATCCTATAGAAAATTTGGTCAAACTTTTATTTCTATAGAAAACTTTGTCTGAATTTTATTTCTATAGAAAATTTTGTCAAAATTTTATTTATATAGAAAATTTTGTCAAAATTTTATTTATATAGAAAATTTTGTCAAAATTTTATTTTTATAGAAAATTTGGTCAAAGTTTTATTTCTATAGAAATAAAAAATTTTGTCAAAATTTTACTTTTATAGAAAATTTTTGCAAAATGTTCATCCTATAGAAAATTTGGTCAAACTTTTATTTCTATAGAAAACTTTGTCTGAATTTTATTTCTATAGAAAATTTTGTCAAAATTTTATTTATATAGAAAATTTTGTCAAAATTTTATTTGTATAGAAAATTTTTGCAAAATTTTATTCCTATGGAAAATTTTTGCACAACTTTATTTTTACAGAAAATTTTGTCAACATTTTATCTGTTTAGAAAATTTTTGCAAAATTTTATTCCTATAGAAAATGTTTGCACAATTTTATTTTTACAGAAAATTGTGTCAAAATTTTATTTCTATAGAATTTTTTTTTTTCAAAATATTATTTCTATAGAATTTTTTTTTCAAAATATTTCTATAGAAAATTTGGTGAAAGGTATATTTCTATAGAAAATTTTTTAATTTCTATAGAAAATATTGTCAATATTTTCTATTTTAAAAATTTTATTTCTATTCAATTATTTTTTTTTTTTTCAAAATTTTACTCCTATAGAAAATTTTGTCAAAATTTTATTTCTATAGAAAATGGTGTCATAATTTTGTTTTTATAGAAAATTTTGTCAAAATTTTATTTCTATAGAAAATGGTGTCATAATTTTGTTTTTATAGAAAATTTTGTCAAAATTTTATTTCTGTAGAAAAGTTTGTCAGAATTTAAGCTTCTCGTGCCGTCTGAACTATTGTTTATGTTTAGTGATGGAAAAAATCGTATTTAACTCATTTTGAATTTCATGTTCTATTTTATAGACTGGGCGTTTTACATACAATAGCTTTGGACTTGTGGAAAGGATTCAACTTCCGCATTTGCCTTCGAAGGCATTGTAGATATTCTATTACATTGATATTGTTTCATTGGACGGAGGTTTTAAGGTTAGTTTGGTGGCATGGCATGGCCGTAAAGCAAGAGTTCACTTCATAGGTTGTTAATATACGAAAGTGGGGTCGTGTTGCTATGGATATCATGATACAGCTTAGACCAAATACTGTGTGCTGTGTCAGCATAATAATGCGAATAAATCATGCATGAAATGATGAGGACAATAATAATTTCTACTCACATTTACGCAGATATTGCTGTTAATCTTACCTCATGTTCTATGAGCCATAAAAATCGCACAAACACACACACCCATATGTGTTCCCTTACCTATGCTGGCTACAAACAAAAATAAAATTTTTTTAGTTGGAAGAAGGACTACGGTTGCGGAATAATTGTAGAGAACCATGAATATTCGTTAATGATTGTTCGTGAACGTTAGTGCTTGAAATCGTAAACATTCGTTCACGATTTATTTGAATTAATCATGGTGCTACAATTTAAAGATGTTAATCGGCTATATCCAATTCTAGTCTCTCCTTATTGGTTTCTTTTGAGATTCTTGGATGTTTGCGATTTTGTTGTCCTTACTATTAGTCGTTACCAGCTCTATAAAGTATATAACCTTCCCCATTTCTCTCTCTCTCTATCTATATGCGCTATGCAACAATAAATCTTTTACTATATCATGAAACGAATGAAGTATTTACAATGGACTTGTTTTCCAGATTTGTAGGACTACGCTTTGCTTTTGCCTACCACGTTTATATGCGCCTTTAACGATACTCGTATCTGTGTCAGTAGGTTTATGGTGGAGAGAATTAACAAAGCTCACTTTCATGCATATTTCATAGAATGCAGTCAATGTGTAGTGCATATGTTGTGCGTATGTGTATGTGTGGTAAAAGAGTATGTGTGACTATGTATCAACATAAATCTACTGAATATTTATATGAATTTATTTGGAATGTTACCGTTTGCTGCTCTCAGCACAAAAAAGTGCTGTATTTCCGGCGGTTATTGTCCTCGTACAATTGTGCAATTTGAGAATAGCATTGATTACTTTTTCGATACAATTTAACAGTGAATTTATTTACGTTATTGACTGTAATGCTGTGAATTTGACCTAATACCTCTTGGTAAAAAAAAATAAATTTTATTATACCCACCATCATAGAATGGTGACGGGCGTATAGGTTAGGTTAGGTTAGGTTATGTGGCAGCCCGATGTATCAGGCTCACTTAGACTATTCAGTCCATTGTGATACCACATTGGTGAACTTCTCTCTTATCACTGAGTGCTGCCCGATTCCATGTTAAGCTCAATCACAAGGGACCTCCTTTTTTATAGCCGAGTCCGAACGGCGTTCCACATTCCAGTGGAACCACTTAGAGAAGCTTTGAAACCTTCAGAAATGTCACCAGCATTACTGAGGTGGGATAATCCACCGCCGAAAAACTTTTTGGTGTTTGGTCGTAACAGGAATCGAACCCACGACCTTGTGTATGCAAGGCGGGCATGCTAACCATTGCACCACGGGGGTATACTAAGTTTGTCATTCCGTGTGTAACACATCGAAATATCGATTTCTGACTATTCAATTCAATTTCTTTATTTACAAGATCATACAATCTTTACAATAAATAATTTGACAATACAAAAGTATCTTAGTAAACAAGAAAAATGTATGTGTAATGACAATGGGTCGAGTGTGACCGTCTGCCATAATTCCAAATATATTAAAGTTACATTCCATTATATTCATTTATCAGAAATGCTCTATATTTTGAAGCTGCCTCTAAATATTTGGCAAGTTTAATCCAATCATCATCGCCGATTCCATTCAATATGTTAACCATTTCTGATTGTGTTAATGTTTGCACTTGAAAAGTACGAATCCTGAATTCTCTTAGCATTGGGCATTCTCCTAAAAAATGGAATAATGTCTCTTTCTCGTTTAAATTGCATAAAGTGCAGTTTCCCTCCCCTTCTTCTCTACTAAAATTCGTAGAATTAAGAGCTATAAGTCCAGATCGTGCTCGGAAAATCCAACTAATTTGCTTAGTATTAAAGAGATCAGTAAAATAATATTGTCCTCTTGTGTGATCTAAGTATTTATATACCCTAGAAAAACTTTGCGATTTCCGCCTCAAATTGCTTTGGACCCCGTCCATGTGCTTATATTTTATTATATTTGTACAAAAAGATTCCCATTCGCTTCTAAGGTTTGTATTTGGCCACACCAAGTTTAAGTTTTGGGCCATATTTTTGACATCTCTCACCCAGAACACCTCCTCCTGTATCAAAAGTTTTGTCATTATTTTTGGTAAACGATGATCTTCAAATTGGTACAGTGTTTTATGAATATATTGCAAATGAAGATTCAGTGTGTAAAGATGGCTATTCTCAATGCCAGTTTCCAGCATAAGTGCATAATTTGGGGTGATACTCGGTAGTTTTAGAGTCTTCTTTAGAAAATACCTTTGCAATTTATCAACTGCTTCAAAATACGAGAAACCCCACACTTGCGCAGCATATGATTGGATTGCTCGACATACGGCTTGATATAGCTTCCATTTCATACGATAATTTACTTCTTTATTCTCTATTAGGCTAGCCCAAGTAACATTTATAGCTGTTTTCGATTGGACTGTTCTTTTTTCCACATGTTTTAAGAATTTCATTCTAGGAGTAAGTGTTACGCCCAAGTAATTGTATTCCTTAGCGATTTTTATTATATTTCCTTTATAAAACCATTCATCATTTCTATTTAACCGTCCTCCATTGCGAAATATCATTATTTCCGATTTTTCCATATTTACTGTTAAGTTCCACAGGTCGCAATAGTTTTCAAGTCTTGAGATCATTGATTGCATGGTAGATATGTCTTCTGCGAGGATAACAATATCATCTGCGTATAATAATATCCTTATATTCATATTGTGTGTGTTAATACCTCCTTGTAGGAAATCGTGTAAATCATTGATATACAATGCGAAAAGTAATGGAGAAAGCAAACACCCTTGTTTAACGCCTGAATTAGTCTCAAAGTATTCAGACAATTCTTCGCCAGTCCAAATGGCATATTCAGTGTTGCTGTAAATATTCTCCAACACCTTAATGAATTTATAGGATATCCCTAATTGATGAAGTTTATATATAAGCGACTTTCTGCATACGTTGTCAAATGCCGCCTTGAAGTCGACAAAGAAAGCATATGTTTTCTTCCGTTCTTTATAACGAAGGCTGACGATTGAAGTTAGATTATAAATATTATCAATTGTAGAGTATCCCTTTCTAAACCCTGCTTGGAATTCATTTAAAACTCTATGATGTTCTGTCCAATTAGCCAATCTTTCGTTCAGAACACCCATCATAATTTTGGCTAAGCAATTCATGAAAGCTACACCTCTATAATTTTTTGGTTGTGTAATATCTCCTTTTTTATGTATCGGAAAGATAATGGATTTTGCAAATTTACTGTCTATATCTCCAGTTTCTAGGATGTTATTGTAGCGTTTCAGAAGTTGAAGATGAAAGTTTTCAGGGGCGTTAACAATATGCTCATACGAAATACGATCTTCCCCAGGCGCTTTGTTTATCTTTAGTTTTTTTAATACAGCCTTAAGCTCAGTTAGACTAATATCGCAGTCCAAAAATGGGTCTACATAATAATTCGGTGCATAGTGTATTTCCACAACGGATTTTTCCGGGTTTAGTAGTGTTTTAAAATATTCTCTGAAGTCTGTTGATGATATTTTTAAACTTATGTTATATGAATCATTTCTTATTTCTCTGGCTACTTTCCACCATTGTTTTGAATCCCAGACGTTATTTATTTTCTCAAGCAACTCTTCTGAATATTTCTTTTTGCTTTTCTTGCATATTGCTTTGTATTTTTTTACTGCGCTCAAATACTTCTCCTTGGAGTCGGCAGTGTTAATTGATTTATGGTTCTTGAGCAGGTTGAACATTTTGTTTCTGGCATTGTGGCATTGGAAGTTGTACCATTTATGTTTGGGATTGAAAGTTTTATTCCTATATATTTGTTGTCTTGATGATTCTGATATAACTTTAGCTAAATCCCCCAATGTGGGGTCATTATTGGCTATTACCAAATTATGTAAATTTTGGTTAATTCGAATTTTGTAGTTCTCTGTGTCCTCATCATTCCATTGCAGTTTTGGCAGTAAATTTAAAGTTTTTTTCGCTTTACATTCAGTTGGTACTTTATAGATTAGAGTAATTGGCAAATGATCTGACCATGTTTCGTCTCCTACCCTGAATTCTTCCACCAGTTTTAATGCATCCTGAAAAACTGCGCAAATGTCATTTACGGATCCACCAGTAGAGCTTATAAAGGTTAGATCACCATCAGCATCTCCTCTTGTTCTGCCATTCAAGATCAATAGATTATTATTGTCGCAAAGTTCTAGTAATTTTCGACCGTTGCCATTTATTGTTTGGTCCTTCGATTTTCGTTCTTCTAAGCCGGCGTCGAAAAGTTCTTCGTTGATTTCATTAAGGTGTTGACAGTACTCTCCAATTCTGGCATTTAGATCTCCAATAATAATGGGATTTATTATTATATTTTCTTCAAATAGGCTACCTACGATATTAAAATGTTCATTCCAACAGGAGGGTCGAAGATAAAGTGGTATGAGTGAAAATAGAGAGTTTTTATTTGTATAAAATTCGTTCGATTTCTTCGATTTCTGACTATATATAGTCTTGATCAGGGAGAAATTCTAAGACGATATAAGCATGTCCTTCTGTCCATCAGTCTGTCACGCTACAGTCTTCAATAATGGAGCTATTGTCCTGAAATTTGGCACAGAATCGTCTTCTGTCTGCACGCAGGCCAAGTTTGAAGATGGGATATATCGTTCTAGGTTTTGATATAGCTCCCATATAAAATTTTGACAAAATTTTCTATAGAAAAAATATTTTGACAATACTTTCTATTGCAATAAAAATTTGACTAAAATTTCTACAAAAATAAAATTTATCAAAACTTTCCATAGAAATAAAATTTAGACAAAATTTTATATAGGAATAAAATTTTGACAAACTTTTTTAAAGAAATAAAATTTTTGGCAAAATTTTCTATAGAAATAAAATTTTTTGACAACATTCGGTATAAAAATAAAATTTTGACAAAATTTTCTATAGAGATAAAATTTTAACAAAATTTTCTATCGATATGAAATTTTGACAAAATTGTGTATATCCATAAAATTTTGACAACATTTGCTATAGAAATAACATTTTGACAAAATTCGTTATAGAAATCAAATTTTGACAAAATTTTCTATAGAAAAAACATTTTGACAACATAAGCTATAGAAATAAAATTTTGACAAAATTTGTTATAGTATTACAATTTTGATAAAATTTTCTATAGAAATCTTGCAAAGATTTTCTAAAGAACTAAAATTTTTACAAAGTTTCCTATAGAAATAAAATTTTTACAAAATTTCCTAAAGAAATAAAATTTTGACAAAATTTTCTAAGAAATAAAATTTTGAGACCATATTCCATAGAAATAGAAATATGGCAAAATTTTCTATAGAAACAAAATTTTGACAAAATTTTCTTTACAAATAAAAATTTTCAGCAATAAAATTTTCACAAATTTTTCTAAAGAAATAAAATGTTGACAAAATATTCTATAGAAATAATATTTTGACAAAATTTTCTATAGAAATAAAATTTTGACAAAATTGTCTATAGAAATAAGTTATATATATAGAAATAACATTTTGTCAAAAAATTTTATATCAATAAAATGTTGACAAAATGTTCTATATAAATAAAATTTTAACCACATGTTGACAATATTTTTTATAAAACGAAATTATCCAAAAGTTTTCCATAGAGATAAAATTTTGACCACATTTTCTATAGAACAAAAATGTTGACAAATTTTTTTGAAAAATGAAGTTATGCAAAAATTTTCTATAGAGATAAAATTTTGACAAAATTTTCTATAGAAATAAAATTTGACGAAATTTCTTATGCACTGAAAAAAATATTGTCGTGAGGTCAAAGATTTCATGTCTTTAAAATACGAATGCAAATTTAGCTTACCATAAAAGACGCATTTCTTTAGTATAAAGTTTTTTTCCTTGGCCAAAATCCGATAAACTTTTCAATGAAGTCGTATTGTCCTTATAATTAAGTGATTTGATTAAAAAATGGATATCATAACATGAAAGAAAAAATGTTTGGGCTAAGGTCAACTTGACTTTAATAATTAAGAAAAAATCTTTAAATTTAATGAAATTGTCTTTAAATTTGTTGTCTTTTTGCATCTTGACTACAAAGCAAAAAAACGTTCAAATATAGGACATGTTTTTCAACACTTTATTTTAAAGACGTTTTTACTTGAAACACAGCATAATTTCTACTGGAAGTCGAGTCTTAATTTGAAAAATAAAGTTGTAGTTATTTCGTTTTTAAAGGACTTTGATAGCATATGAAGATAAAAAGCTGAAAAAGCGAAAAATTAAAATTTGCTTCCTAGAAGCAAGTACACAAAATCCGAATTTAAAAGAGAATTGTGTCTTAAAAGTATCCTTACTTGTATTCTCCGCTTCTTTGACTCGGAATCAATACCAAAATTTTTAAAGTAAAGACAAAATCTTTGGAACCGATCTTTTTTTTCAGTGTGGAAATAAAATTTTGCGACCATTTTCTATAGAAATCTAGCAAAGATTTTCTAAAGAACTAAAGTTTTGACAAAATTTTCTAAGAAATAAATGTTGAGAGCATATTCCATAGAAATAGAATTTTGACAATGAACTAAAATTTTGCCAAAAATGTTTATATCAATAAAATTTTGACAAAATGTTCTATATAAATAAAAATGTTCTATATAAAAAAAAAGAACAAAAATGTTGACAATTTTTTTTGAAAAAATGAAATTATGCAAATATTTTCTATTGACAAAATGTTCTTTATAAATAAAATTGTGACAACATTTTCTATAGAACAAAAATGTTGACAATTTTTTTTTTTTTGAAAAAATGAAATTATGCAAATATTTTCTATTGACAAATTTTCTATAGAAATGAAATTTTGACGAAATTTCCTATGGAAATAAAGTTTTGCAACAATTTTCTATAGAAATCTTGCAATGATTTTCTAAAGAACTAAAATTTTTACAAAGTTTCCTATAGAAATAAAATTTTTCAAAATTTCCTAAAGAAATAAAATTTTAACCAAATTCTCTAAGAAATAAAATTTTGAGAGCATATTCCATAGAAATAGAATTTTGACAAAATTTTCTATGGAAATAAAATTTTGGCAAAATTTTCTATAAGAATAAAAATTTGAAAAAAATTTTCTAAAATATAGATTGTTGACAACATTTTATATAGAATAAAAATGTTGAGAAAAATTTCTATAGAAATAAAATTTTGACAAAATGTTCTATAGAAATAATAATTTGTCAAAATTTTCTATAGAAATAAAATTTTGCAAAAATTTTCTATAGAAAAATTTTGAAAAACATTTTCGATGTATATAAAATTTTTTTCATAACGTTTTATATAAATACAATTTTGATCACATTTTCTATAAAAATAAAATTTTGATAAAATTTTTTTAATAGAACTTAAAATTTTGACGCGACTTTCTATAGAAATAAAATTTTGACGAAATTTTCTATAGAAATAAAATGTTGACACAATTTTCTTTAAAAATAAAATTTTGACAAAAATTTTTATAGAAATATTATTTTGACAAAATTTTCTATAGAAATAAAATTTAAAATTTTTTTATATTAGGCAAATATATAATAAAATTTTGACAAAATTTTCTATAAGAATAAAATAATAAATATATAATAAATAAATAATAAAAAAATTTCATATCTCCAAATCGAATTGAAATTTCACTCTGACGTTCATGGGATTTAGCACAGAATTTAGTGCAAACTGATATTTAATCTACGAGTGCTGCACGCAAGTTAGGCTCCTCCACTAGATGGTTGTCATCTAATGGTGTCCTTGTACCTGGTCTTTGCTAAACTTAGCCGCTACTAATTCAACAACAAAGCAATTTCTGTTCTATAAAATTCATTGAATTTACCTGTATGCAATTAAGTACACAACAGTGGTTTCGATAATTGCTTTTTTGGGCTTTAATTAAAAACAATTGCCACTCATTTGCTATAACAGCTAATTTATTTTGACAATAGGTCAATTATTTGTCATCGTCATGGTTAAGAGAAAACTTTGCCATAATTAAAACTACACTTGTTTTATTTAAATTTTTCATTGTGTACTCATTAGCCGTAATTATTAAAAATGCAGGCGCATACTTGAAAAAAAAAAAAAACAAAAACAAAATTAATTTCTACCGAAAACATCCGGAAAATTACTTTCATTGGAAAATTCCTGGAACATATGAATTACGCATACTGAAATATTTCCCAAAAAATGTTCGTTATAATAAATATATGGATATGTGAGTTTAATTTGGCATACACAAAAATGGCAGCACATAAATATTTAGATGTTCTAGCAAAGCCCGGCCCGCTTCACTGCGTTTTGTTATTTTGTTATTTTTATACCCTCCACCATAGGATGGGGGTATATTAACTTTGTCATTCCGTTTGTAACACATCGAAATATTGCTCTAAGACCCCATAAAGTATATATATTCTGGGTCGTGGTGAAATTCTGAGTCGATCTAAGCATGTCCGTCCGTCCGTCCGTCTGTCCGTCTGTCCGGCTGTCCGGCTGTCCGTCCGTCTGTGGAAATCACGCTAACTTCCGAACGAAACTAGCTATCGACTTGAAACTTGGCACAAGTAGTTGTTATTGATGTAGGTCGGATGGTATTGAAAATGGGCCATATCGGCCCACGTTTACGTATAGCCCCCATATAAACCGATCCCCAAATTTGGCTTGCGGAGCCTTCCGGAGCAGCAAAATTCATCCGATTCGGTTGAAATTTGGTACGTGGTCTAAGTATACAGTCTCTAACAACCATGCAAAAATTGGTCCATATCGGTCCATAATTATATAGCCCCCATATAAACCGATTCCCAGATTTGACCTCCGGAGCCTCTTGGAGGGGCAAAATTCATCCGATCCGGTTGAAATTTGGTACCTGATGTTAGTATACGGTCTCTAACAACCGTGCAAAAATTGGTCCATATCGGTCCATAAATATATATAGCTCCCATATAAACCGATCCCCAGATTTGACCTCCGGAGCCTCTTGGAGGAGCGAACTTCATCCTACCCGATTGAAATTTGGTACGTGGTGTTAGTATATGGTCTCTAACAACCATGCAAAAACTGGTCCATATCGGTCAATAATTATATATAGCTCCCATATAAACCGATCCCCAGATTTGACCTCCGGAGCCTCTTGGAGGGGCAAAATTCATCCGATCCGTTTGAAATTGGGTACCTGATGTTAGTATACGGTCTCTAACAAGCATGCAAAAATTGGTCCATATCGGTCCATAATTATATATAGCTCCCATATAAACCGATCCCCAGATTTGAACTCTGGAGCCTCTTGGATGAGCAAAATTCATCCGATCCAATTGAAATTTAGTACGCGGTGTTAGTATATGGTCTCTAACAACCATGCAAAAATTGGTCCATATCGGTCCATAATTATATATAGCTCCCATATAAACCGATCCCCAGATTTGACCTCCGGAGCCTCTTGGAGGAGCAAATTTCATCCGATCCGGCTGAAATTTGGTACATGGTGTTAGTATATGGTCTCTAACAACCATGCAAAAACTGGTCCATATCGGTCCATAATTATATATAGCTCCCATATAAACCGATCCCCAGATTTGAACTCTGGAGCCTCTTGGATGAGCAAAATTCATCCGATCCAATTGAAATTTAGTACGCGGTGTTAGTATATGGTCTCTAACAACCATGCAAAAATTGGTCCATATCGGTCCATAATTATATATAGCTCCCATATAAACCGATCCCCAGATTTGACCTCCGGAGCCTCTTGGAGGAGCAAAAGTCATCCGATGCGGTTGAAATTTGGTACATTTCGTTAGTATATGGCCTCTAACACCCATGTAAAAATTGTCAAATTTTATTACTATAAAAAGTTTTGTCAAATTTTCATTTCTATAGAAAGTTTTGTAAAAAGTTTATTTCTATAGCAATGTTTGTCAACATTTTATTACCATAGAAAATTTTGTCAAAATTTTATTTCTATAGAAAATTTTGTAAAAAATTTATTTCTGTAGAAAATTTTGTCAACATTTTATTTCTATAGACAATTTTGTCAACATTTTATTTCTATAGAACATTTTGTCAACATTTTATTTCTATATAAAATTTTGTCAACATTTTATTTCTATAGAAAATTTTGTCAACATTTTACTTCCATAGAAAATTTTGTCAACATTTTATTTCTATAGAAAATTTTGTCAAGTTTTTATTTCTATAGAAAATTTTGTCAAAATTTTATTTCTATAGAAAATTTTGTCAAACTGAATTATATACGTACTTAATCGGCTTTTTTTTGTTTAATATATACCCCTTACGGACTAACTTACAATTTAGAAGACAGTGTTAACAAGTTTTACGATACCTTGCCATCGGCAAGTGTTATCGCAACCCAAGTAATTCGATTGTGGATGACAGCCTTTAGTAGAAGTTCCTACGCAATCCATGGTGGAGGGTACATAAGATTCGGCCTGGCCGAACTTACGGCCGTATATACTTGTTTTTTGTGAAATGGAAAAACTCTTTTTTGTTACGGTTTCGGTAACACTGGGCAAATATTTTACTCCTTTTCGGCGTTGCACACATATGCATTAACTCTTAATACCCTATTCTACAGTGTGGGGCAGATTATATGGTAAATATTCTTATTTAATATTATTATTCTTTTATTATAATAATATTTACTATAAGTTAAATAAATAAATAAATGTTGTTATGAATCGCCCTAAGTTACGACTCTAAACTCTAAACCATATTCCTGACAAGAAAAAAGTTTTATTAAAAATGTTTCCTTGTCAGTGCATCCATCTAAAGTTGGACATTGGTCTACTCTTTTCTATTTAATTTTAGTACTTGTAGTAGTTTGGCACAAAAGAAAGGGAAGGAATCAACATATGTGTGTATCATATTTGTTTAGTCTTTGATATATATTTACTAATATAACAAGATAATCCACAATTTTAGTTGATAAATAAATAAACTTTTCGTCAGCGTGTGAAAGTTTTAGGCACAAAGAAATGTGCATAAAAGAAAATAACGAAAATGTTATTTGTTTTGAAATTTGAATTTATGGAACTTTCTCAAAATTTTTATTTCTATAGAAAATGTTGTAAAAATTTTCTCTCTTTAGAAAATTTTGTCAACATTTTATTTCTATGAAAATTTTGTCAAAATTTTATTGCTATAGAAAATGTTCTCAAAATTTTATTTCTATAGAAAAATTTGACAAAATTTTATTTCTTAAGAAAAATTTTGCTAAAATTTTATTTCTTTAGAAAATTTTCTCAAATTTGTAATCTATAGGAAATTTTATCAAAATGTTATTTCCGTAGAAATTTTTGTCAAAATTTTATTTGTATAGAAAATTTTGTCAAAATTTTATTTCTACAGCAAATTTTATCAACATTTTATTTCTATTGGAAATTTTATCAAAATTATATCTATAGAAAATTTTGTCAAGATTTTATTTCTATTGAAAATTTTGTCAAAATTTTATTTCTGTATACAATTTTGTCAAACCTTTATTTCTATAGAAAATTTTGTCAAAATTTTATTTTTATAGAAAATTTTGTAAAAATTTTATTTCTCTAAAAATCTTTGTCACAATTTAATTTCTTTAAAAAATGTCCAAATTTTATTTACATAGAAATTTTGTAGAAAATTTTTATTAAAATTTTATTTTTATAGAAAATTTGTTAAATTTTTTTATAGAAAATTTTGTCAAAATTTTAGTTCTATAGAAAATTTTCTCAAAATTGTATTTCTATAGAAAGTTTTCTTAAAATTGTATTAATATAGAAAATTTTGTCAAAATTTTATTTCTATAGAAACTTTTGTCAAATTTTATTTCTATAGATAATTTTGTCAAAATTTTATTTCAATAGCGAATTTTGTGAAAATTGTATTGCTATAGAAAATTTTGTCAAAATTTATTTCTATTGGAAATTTTGTCAAAATTATATCTATATAAAATTTTGTCAAAATCTTATTTCTATAGAAAATTTTGTTAAATTTTTATTTCTATAGAAAATTTTGTCAAAATTATATTTCTATAAAAAATTTTCTCAAAATTGTCAAAATTTTGTTTTTTAAAACTTTTGTCAGAATTTTATTTCCATAGATAATTTTGTCAAAATTTTATTTCCATAGAGAATTTTGTGAAAATTGTATTGCTATAGAAAATGTTGTCAAAATTTTATTTCTATAGAAAATGTTGTCAAAATTTTATTTCTTTAGAAAATTTTGTCGAGATTGTATTTCTATAGAAAATTTTCTTAAAATTGTATTTTGATAGAAAATTTTGTCAACATTTTATTCCTATAGAAAGGTTAAAGTTAAAGTGGCAGCCCGATTAAGATTCAGGCTCACTTAGACTATTCAATCCATTGTGATAATTCCTATAGAAACTTTTGTCAAAATTTTGTTTCAATAGCGAATTTTGTGAAAATTGTATTGCTATAGAAAATTTTGTCAAAATTTTATTTCTATAGAAAAGTTTGTCAAAATTTTATTTTTGTAGAAAATTTTATTAAATGTTATTTCTATAGAAAATTTTATTACATTTTATTTCTATAGAAAATTTTGTAAAATTTTTATTTCTTTAGAAAATTTTACTTATATAGAAAATTTTCTTAAAATTTTATTTTTAGTGTAAATTTTTTTCAAAATTTTATTTTTGTAAAAAATTTTTATTAAAATTTTATTTCTATAGAAAATTTTCTTAAAATTGTATTTTTATAGAAAATTTTATTGCTATAGAAAATTTTGTCAAAATTATATCTATATAAAATTTTGTCAAAATTTTATTTATATAGAAAATTTTGTCAAAATTTTGTTTTTTAGAAACTTTTGTCAGAATTTTATTTCCATAGATAATATTGTCAAAATTTTATTTCAATAGAGAATTTTGTGAAAATTGTATTGCTATAGAAAATTTTGTCAAAATTTTATTTCTATAGAAAATGTTGTCAAAATTTTATTTCTTTAGAAAATTTGGTCGAGATTGTATTTCTATAGAAAATTTTCTTAAAATTGTATTTTGATAGAAAATTTTGCCAACATTGTATTCCTATAGAAAGGTTAAAGTTAAAGTGGCAGCCCGATTAAGATTCAGGCTCACTTAGACTATTCAATCCATTGTGATAATTCCTATAGAAACTTTTGTCAAAATTTTGTTTCAATAGCGAATTTTGTGAAAATTGTATTGCTATAGAAAATTTTGTCAAAATTTTATTTCTTTAGAAAAGTTTGTCTAAATTTTATTTCTATAGAAAATTTTGTCAAGATTTTATTTCTGAATACAATTTTGTCAAAATTTTATTTCTATAGAAAATTTTGTCAAAAAAAATTTTTTTATAGAAAAATTTGTCAAAATTTTATATCTATAAAAAATGTTGTCCAAATTTTATTTATATAGAAAATTTTCTCAAAATTTTATTTTTGTAGAAAATTTTATTAAATTTTATTTCTATAGAAAATTTTATTACATTTTATTTCTATAGAAAATTTTGTAAAATTTTTATTTCTTTAGAAAATTTTACTTCTATAGAAAATTTTCTTAAAATTTTATTTTTAGTGTAAATTTTTTTCAAAATTTTATTTTTGTAAAAAATTTTTATTAATATTTTATTTCTATAGAAAATTTTCTTAAAATTGTATTTTTATAGAAAATTTTATTGCTATAGAAAATTTTGTCAAAATTATATCTATATAAGATTTTGTCAAAATTTTATTTATATAGAAAATTTTGTCAAAATTTTATTTCTATAGAAATTTTGGTCAAAATTGTATTTCTATAGAAAATTTTCTTAAAATTGTATTTTTTTAGAAAATTGTGTCAAAATTTTATTCCTATAGAAACTTTTGTCAAAATTTTGTCTCAATAGCGAATTTTGTGAAAATTGTATTGCTATAGAAAATTTTGTAAAAATTTTATTCTATAGAAAATTTTGTCTAAATTTTATTTCTATAGAAAATTTTGTCAAGATTTTATTCTGTCTACAATTTTGTCAAGATTTTCTTTCTATAGAAAATTCCGTCAAATTTTTTTTTTTTTTTTTATAGAAAATTTTGTCAAAATTTTATTTCTATAAAAATGTTGTCCAAATTTTATTTGTATAGAAATTTTTTTCAAAATTTTATTTTTGTCGAAAATTTTATTAAATTTTATTTATATAGAAAATTTTATTGCATTTTATTTCTATAGAAAATTTTGTAAAATTTTTATTTCTTTAGAAAATTTTACTTCTATAGAAAATTTTTTAAAAATTTTATTTCTATAGAAAATTTTCTTAAAATTTTATTTTTATAGTAAATTTTTTCAAAATTTTATTTTTGTAGAAAATTTTATTTTTGTAGAAATTTTTTATTAAAATTTTATTTCTATAGAAAACTTTGTTAAATTTTTATTTCTATAGAAAGTTTTGTCAAAATTTTATTTCTATAGAAAATTTTCTCAAAATTGTATTTCTATAGAAAATTTTCTTACAATTGTAAAATTTTGTTAAATTTTTATTTCTATAGAAAATTTTGTCAAAATTTTATTTCTATACAAAATTTTGTAAAAATTTTATTTCTATAGAAAATTTTGTCAAAAAAATGTTTTTTTTTTTATAGAAAAATTTGTCAAAATTTTATATCTATAAAAAATGTTGTCCAAATTTTATTTATATAGAAAATTTTCTCAAAATTTTATTTTTGTAGAAAATTTTATTAAATTTTATTTCTATAGAAAATTTTATTGCATTTTATTTCTATAGAAAATTTTGTAAAATTTTTATTTCTTTAGAAAATTTTACTTCTATAGAAAATTTTTTAAAAATTTTATTTCTATAAAAAATTTTGTCAATTGTTTTCTATAGAAAATTTTCTTAAAATTTTATTTTTATAGTAAATTTTTTCAAAATTTTATTTTTGTAGAAATTTTTTATTAAAAATTTATTTCTATAGAAAACTTTGTTAAATTTTTATTTCTATAGAAAGTTTTATCATAATTTTATTTCTATAGAAAATTTTCTCAAAATTGTATTTCTATAGAAAATTTTCTTAAAATTGTAAAATTTTGTTAAATTTTTATTTCTATAGAAAATTTTGTCAAAATTTTATTTCTATAGAAAATTTTGTCAAGATTTTACTTCTGTATACAATTTTGTCAACATTTTATTTCTATAGAAAATTTTGTCAAAAAAAATTTTTATAGAAAATTTTGTCAACATTTTATTTCTATAAAAAATGTCCAAATTTTATTTATATAGAAAATTTTCTCAAAATTTTATTTTTGTAGAAAATGTTATTAAATTTTATTTCTATAGAAAATTTTATTACATTTTATTTCCATAGAAAATTTTGTTAAAATTTTTATTTCTTTAGAAAATTTTACTTCTATAGAAAATTTTCTCAAAATTTTATTTCTATAGAAAATTTTGTCAATTTTTTTTTCTATAGAAATTTTTCTTAAAATTTTATTTTTTTAGAACATTTTTTCAAAATTCTATTTCTATAGAAACTGTTGTCAACATTTTATTTCTATAGAAAATTTCCTTAAAATTTATTTAATTGTTTAACTTTTGTGTATTCATGTATAAATAGCTGATGTTCGAAAAACTTTAAGTGAATCCATAATACTGCAATTTTTTTTTTCATTCTGGTGGTTGTGGTATACTCCACTACCCATAGAATTTTACATATTTGAATGTTCTTATTAAAATATTATTACTACATATAATATGGAATGTCTATATAATATAAACGAGGAAATGTTTTTATATTGGACGTTGCCTTGGCAATAACCAAATATTCGAGAATTTGTTTACATTGTACACGAAAGCCAATTTGTGGTTGGATCTTTTTGAAAAATTAACTCTACAAAAGGATATAAAATATGGTCATGGTAGTGAATAGAGTAATGATTCATAAGTGAAAAAAATAATATGTATGGGTGTGTGTATCCTATCCTAGTGGTGGGAAATACTAGTTAGAAGGTCTAGAATTTTTATATATCAACTTATGTTGTTTTATCTAAAGTCCACAGATATATAATTTATATGGTCTCGGAGAATTACAAACATAGCGATTAATTATACACACAATCTCTCCACCACCACCTTCGTATATTTCCATCAAATAAAACAACACCTTGATGGGCATGGAAAGGTTCTACTCTTGCCCATGTGATAGTTAAGTGCATTTATTTTTCCTAACAAAAATAGACTTAAAATCTATTGACAACTTTTTCAATCATGAATAAAATACCAGTCAATATCGCATGTTTTCCGTGCATTTTAGCTTGATTTTGTTTTGTGTTTTTGTTTTTTCGTTTTCACTAGAATTGTAAATTATTTTGGCAATTTAATTGGGGTTATGTACGATTTGTTAAATTCGTGGCATGTTTGTTGCATATGTAATTGCAATGAAATTGAACTAGAAAAATATTTATTTACTGCATACATAAATTGACATTGGAGTAGAGCTATTAAGAATGCTGTTTTTATTTCAGGTTTTTATTGCTCAAATTGTTTGCCTTAAAAATCTAGTGTACCTGGACATTTTTCAATTAGATTTGCATAGAAATAAATAACAATTTTAAATTAAATATTATTGGAAATGTAAAGTAGCATTGTTGTGGTGAATTAAATTCTAATGGATGATATACAGAACATAAGGGAAGATTAATGATTGTATTGTAGTCCATTTAATTTGATGATGATGATGATGATGCAAATATTTAAATCTTTATTTCAATAGGAAATTTCGTCGAAATTTTATTTCTATAGAAAATTTTGCCAAATTTTTATTTCTTTAGAATATTTTTTCAAAATTGTAATTCTATAGAAAATTTTGCCAAATTTTTATTTCTTTAGAAAATTTTGTCAAAACTTTATTTTTATAGAATATTTTGTCAAACTTTTATTTCTATAGAAAATTTTTTCAAAATTTTGTTTCTATAGAAAATTTTGTCAAATTGTATTTCTATAGAAAGTTTTTCAAAATTTTATTTCTATAGAAAATTTTGTCAAGGTTTTTTGTATAGAAAATTTTCACCAAATTATACTTTTATAGAAAATTTTGTCACAATTTTATTTCTATAGAAAGTTTTTCAAAATTTTATTTCTATAGAAAATTTTGTCAAAATTTTATTTCTTTAGAATATATTGTCAAAATTTTATTTCTTTAGAAAATTTTGTCAAAATTTTATTTTTATAGAAAATTTTGTCAAAATTTTGTTTCTATAGAAAATTTTGTCAAAATTTTATTTCTATAGAAAATTTTGTCAAAATTTTATTTTTATAGAAAATTATGTCAAAATTTTATTTCTATAGAAAAATTTGTCCAAATTATATTTTTATAGAAAATTTTGTCAAAAATTTTGTTTCTATAGAAAATTTTGTAAAAATTTTATTTCTATAGAAAATTTTGTCAACATTTTATCTCTATAGAAAATTTTGTCAAAATTTTATTTCTATAGAAAAATTTTGTTACAATTTTATTTCTATATAAAATTTTATCAAAATTTTATTTTTATAGAAAAATTTGTAAAAAATTTATTTCTATAGAAAATTTTGTCAACATTTTATCTCTATAGCAAATCTTGTCAACATTTTATCTCTATAGCAAATTTTGTCAAAAATTTATTTCCATAGAAAATTTTGTCAAAATTTTTATTCTATAGAAAATTTTGTCAAAATTTTATTTCTATAGAAAATTTTGTCAACATTTTATTTCTATAGAAAATTTTGTCAAAATTTTATTTCTATAGAAAATTTTGCCAAAAATTGTATTTTGATAGAAAATTTTGTCAAAATTTTGTTACAATTTTATTTCTATAGAAAATTTTATCAAAATTTTATTTTTATAGAAAAATTTGAAAAAATTTTATTTCTATAGAAAATTTTGTCAACATTTTATCTCTATAGCAAATTTTGTCAAAATTTTGTTTCTATAGAAAATTTTGTTAAAATTTTATTTCTATAGAAAATTTTGTCAACATTTTATCTCTATAGAAAATTCTGTCAAAATTTTATTTCAATAGAAAAATTTTGTTACAATTTTATTTCTATAGAAAATTTTGTCAAACTTTTATTTCTATAGAAAATTTTGTCAAACTTTTATTTCTAGAGAAAATTTTGTCAAACTTTTATTACTATAGAAAATTTTGTCAAACTTTTATTTCTATAGAAAATTTTGTCAAACTTTTATTTCTATAGAAAATTTTGTCACAATTTTATTTTTATAGGAAATTTTGTGAAAATTTTATTTCTATAGAATATTTTGTGAAAATTGTATTTCGATAGAAAATTTTGTTAAAATTTTATTTCGGTAGAACATTTTTGCAAATTTGTATTTCTATAGAAAATTTTGTCAACATTTTATTTCTATAGAAAATGTTGTCAAAATTTTATTTTAAAGGAAAATTTTGTTAAAAGTTGATTTCTGCAGAACATTTATTCGTTGAACTTCATGGTATATTTTATTTAATTTATGGGCTTAAGAAGTCAACTCCAGGGATAAAGGGTAATAGTAATAAATTTAATATAAAAGAATTCAAGTAAAGTTATTTTTCAATAACACAGGGTGGCGTATGATGCATATATGCTGATTGTAGATTCATTATACGCACCGTTGTACTGCATGGAGAGTATGTAGCAGAGAACTGCAACCGGTGGCTTTTGTTCGTATTGCAATCTTACCCACAAAATGTCGGTGACAGTGAGTAAGACAGTAATTACCATGCGATCTTTTACATTGATACAAATGCGAGAATAAAAACACCACTAGTATACAACAATGTTCGTATGCAGTGTCTTGCAATCTTAAACCAATCGACATCGTAACAACGCTCGGTACACAAAAAACGAGTGTGGCACTTAAGTGTGATCGCACTCAACAACATCAATTAGAATTGAGAGAGTACCAAATAAGATAATACCAAACTGCTGAGATATGGGTAACCAATTTGTCTGATTGCTTTACTACGGTGTTTTCGAGAGACCATACTAACTAACACCGACGATCGTCGGTTGCATTGGCTATTGGTGGTTGAAATTTTTTTACCAATTGGTGTTTTAAGATGGCAAATATTGGTGTTTACTAAATACACTGGTCGGTTGCCGTAGATCGCAGCTGATCTCTGGTATGTTCATCTAATGCCGTGAAAATTACGGGTCCAAAACCTCGGTTGCCACAGTTGGTAGAGTTTGTACTGTTAGTCGAATTCTTGAAGTTTTGGTAGAATTCTCTCCAACTAAGAGCTACTCCACAAATTTCTTACAAAAACAAGTAAGGAAAGTCTAAAGTCGGGCGGGGCCGACTATATTATACCCTGCACCATTTTGTAGATCTAAGTTTTCGATACCATATCAGATCCGTCAAATGTGTTGGGTGCTATATATAAAGGTTTGTCCCAAATACATACATTTAAATATCACTCGATTTGGACAGAATTTGATAGACTTCTACAACATCTATAGACTCAAAATTTAAGTTGGCTAATGCACTAGGGTGGAACACAATTTTTGTAAAAAAATATGGGAAACATTTAAATCTGAAGCAATTTTAAGGAAACTTCGAAAAAGTTTATTTATGATTTATCGCTCGATATATATGTATTAGAAGTTTAGGAAAATTAGAGTCATTTTTACAACTTTTCGACTAAGCAGTGGCGATTTTACAAGGAAAATGTTGGTATTTTGACCATTTTTGTCGATATCAGAAAAACATATATATGGGAGCTATATCTAAATCTGAACCGATTTCAACCAAATTTGGCACGCATAGCAACAATGCTAATTCTACACCCTGTGCAAAATTTCAACTAAATCGGAGTTAAAAATTGGCCTCTGTGGTCATATGAGTGTAAATCGGGCGAAAGCTATATATGGGAGCTATATCTAAATCTGAACCGATTTCAACCAAATTTTGCACGCATAGCTAAAATGGTATTTCTACTCCCTGTGCAAAATTTCAACTAAATCGGAACAAAAAATTGGCCTCTGTGGTCATATGAGTGTAAATCGGGCGAAAGCTATATATGGGAGCTATATCTAAATCTGAACCGATTTCAACCAAATTTTGCACGCATAGCTACAATGGTATTTCTACTCCCTGTGCAAAATTTCAACTAAATCGGAGCAAAAAATTGGCCTCTGTGGTCATATGAGTGTAAATCGGGCGAAAGCTATATATGGGAGCTATATCTAAATCTTAACCGATTTCAACCAAATTTGGCACGCATAGCTACAATGCTAATCCTACACCCTGTGCAAAATTTCAACTAAATCGAACCAAAAATTGGCCTCTGTGGTCATATGAGTGTAAATCGGCCGAAAGCTATATATTGGAGCTATATCTAAATCTGAACCGATTTCAACCAAATTTTTCACGCATAGCTACAATGCTAATTCTACTCCTTGTGCAAAATTTCAACTAAATCGGAGCAAAAAATTAGCCTCTGTGGTCATATGAGTGTAAATCGGGCGAAAGCTATATATGGGAGCTATATCTAACTCTGAACCGATTTCAACCAAATTTGGCACGCATAGCTACAATGCTAATTCTACTCCCTGTGCAAAATTTCAACTAAATCGGACCAAAAAATTGGCCTCTGTGGTCATATGAGTGTAAATCGGCCGAAAGCTATATATTGGAGCTATATCTAAATCTGAATCGATTTCAACCAAATTTTGCACGCATAGCTACAATGCTAATTCTACTCCCTGTGCAAAATTTAAACTAAATCGGAGTTAAAAATTTGCCTCTGTGGTCATATGAGTGTAAATCGGCCGAAAGCTATATATTGGAGCTATATCTAAATCTGAACCGATTTCAACCAAATTTGGCACGCATAGCTACAATGCTAATTCTACTCCCTGTGCAAAATTTCAACCAAATTGGGGTAAAACTCTGGCTTCTGGGATCGTATTAGTCCATATCGGGCGAAAGATATATATGGGAGCTATATCTAAATCTGAACCGATTTCAATAAAATTTTGCACACTTAACTATAGTACTAATTGTTCTTCTTGTGCAAATTTTTAAGCAAATTAGGATAAAACTCTGGCTTCTGTGGTCATATGAGTGTAAATCGGGCGAAAGCTATATATGGGAGCTATATCTAAATCTGAACCGATTTCAACCAAATTTGGCACGCATAGCTACAATGCTAATTCTACTCCCTGTGCAAAATTTCAACTAAATCGGAACAAAAAATTGGCCTCTGTGGTCATATGAGTGTAAATCGGGCGAAAGCTATATATGGGAGCTATATCTAAATCTGAACCGATTTCAACCAAATTTTGCACGCATAGCTACAATGGTATTTCTACTCCCTGTGCAAAATTTCAACTAAATCGGAGCAAAAAATTGGCCTCTGTGGTCATATGAGTGTAAACCGGGCGAATGCTATATATGGGAGCTATATCTAAATCTGAACCGATTTCAACCAAATTTGGCACGCATAGCTACAATGCTAATCCTACACCCTGTGCAAAATTTCAACTAAATCGAACCAAAAAATTGGCCTCTGTGGTCATATGAGTGTAAATCGGCCGAAAGCTATATATTGGAGCTATATCTAAATCTGAACCGATTTCAACCAAATTTTTCACGCATAGCTACAATGCTAATTCTACTCCTTGTGCAAAATTTCAACTAAAACGGAGCAAAAAATTAGCCTCTGTGGTCATATGAGTGTAAATCGGGCGAAAGCTATGTATGGGAGCTATATCTAACTCTGAACCGATTTCAACCAAATTTGGCACGCATAGCTACAATGCTAATTCTACTCCCTGTGCAAAATTTCAACTAAATCGGACCAAAAAATTGGCCTCTGTGGTCATATGAGTGTAAATCGGGCGAAAGCTAAATATGGGAGCTATATCTAAATCTTAACCGATTTCAACCAAATTTGGCACGCATAGTTACAATGCTAATTCTACTCCCTGTGCAAAATTTCAACTAAATCGGACCAAAAAATTGGCCTCTGTGGTCATATGAGTGTAAATCGGCCGAAAGCTATATATTGGAGCTATATCTAAATCTGAATCGATTTCAACCAAATTTTGCACGCATAGCTACAATGCTAATTCTACTCCCTGTGCAAAATTTAAACTAAATCGGAGTTAAAAATTTGCCTCTGTGGTCATATGAGTGTAAATCGGCCGAAAGCTATATATTGGAGCTATATCTAAATCTGAACCGATTTCAACCAAATTTGGCACGCATAGCTACAATGCTAATTCTACTCCCTGTGCAAAATTTCAACTAAATCGGACCAAAAAATTGGCCTCTGTGGTCATATGAGTGTAAATCGGGCGAAAGCTATATATGGGAGCTACATCTAAATCTTAACCGATTTCAACCAAATTTTGCACGCATAGCTACAATGCTAATTCTACTCCCTGTGCAAAATTTCAACCAAATTGGGGTAAAACTCTGGCTTCTGGGATCGTATTAGTCCATATCGGGCGAAAGATATATATGGGAGCTATATCTAAATCTGAACCGATTTCAATAAAATTTTGCACACTTAACTATAGTACTAATTGTTCTTCTTGTGCAAATTTTTAAGCAAATTAGGATAAAACTCTGGCTTCTGGGGCCATATAAGTGCATATCGGGCGAAAGATATATATGGGAGCTATATCTAAATCTGGGTTCTATTCTGAGCAATAGGGTTCTATTCTGAGCCAAAACACATACTTGTGCATAATTTGAAGTCGATTGGACTAAAACTGCGACCTAGACTTTGATTACAAAAATGTGTTCACGGACAGACGGACATCGCTATATCGACTCAAGAGCCCACCCTGAGCATTTTTGCCAAAGACTCCATGTCTATCTCGTCTATCTCGTCTCCTTCTGGGTGTTGCAAACATATGCACTAACTTATAATACCCTGTTCCACAGTGTGGAGCAGGGTATAAAAAAATATATTGACAAAATTTTCTATAGAAATAAAATTTTGACTCTCTCTCTCTGTGTGCAAAGGGGGGCATGCTAACCATTACTTTACGGTGGCCACCTAACTATTTTTGTTATCTTTAATATAACCATCTGTTAAATTTTGAAATTTAATTTGTCACACAATGTCCCCATTGTTAACTTAAATGATCCCATCAGCCACAATGGCATGGCTATTAGCCAAAAATCTTATATTCGTTGTGGGATAACCAAAACTTAAATCCATTTTCATAAGAATAATGTCACAATACTGTAAAATCATAACATCAGCAGTAGCCATCTGTGACATTTTAGTTAAAAAACTCATCAAAATTCTGCCGCATGTAATGTAGCATGGAACTTTTGCCTGTTTCGCCAAAAACTGAGTGAATGACTGACTTATGGCACCAGCAGTTACAACACAAGACATGAAATTAAACTATAGATGCTGGACAAATTCAAGGGGGATCTTAGTGTTGATACTCATACTGTTCCACTTGCAGGAAGTTGTAGTGACCAAGCAAAAAACAAAAAACGGAAGACAAAATAATTGTAGGTTGTATCAATAATGTAAAGTTATGTGTGGACAATTTATGATGAGCCAGAAAGGAAAGCCGTGGCCCACTCCGTAGAGGCAACACTCAATGTTAAACCATTGTCCTTTCATATTGGCTGAGTGAAGATATAGGTTTGTTTCTCGATTAAACGGATTTTGAAAAACTTCCTCCCGGTCAGACTCGTGAGGAGGGAGCCTACATATTTTTTTTAAGTAAAAAAAAAATTAAAACAAAAAACAAAACTTATCGCAATAACATCAAATTTTAGAATCAGTTGTATTTGTTGAAATAAGTTTCATTTATGACAATTAAAAGATTTCATGATCCTCTGTCGGTTAAGCTACTCTTGTAGTTTAGTCGACGCATAGTTTTAAGCTGAAATCAATGCAACAATATTGATTGAAGAAGAAACCAACAATAGCAAACACACGAAATAAAATTTTGACAACATTTTTTGCAGAAATAACATTTTGACAAAATTGTCTATAAACCTAAAATATTGACAAAAATTTTGTTCAGACTTACAATTTTGAGAAAATTTTCTATAGAAATAAAATTTTAACAAAATTTTCTATAGAAACAAAATTTTGACAAAGCTTTCGATGGAGATAAAATTTTGTCAATTTTTTCTATGGAAATACAATTTTGAGCAAATTTTTTTTATAGAAATAAAATTTTGAGAAAGATTTCTATAGAAATAACATTTTGTCAATTGTTTTCTAGCGAAATAAAATTATGAAAAAAACAAGTATATACGGCCGTAAGTTCGGCCAGGCCGAAGCTTATGTACCCTCCACCATGGATTGCGTAGAAACTTCTACTGAAGACTGTCATCCACAATCGAATTACTTGGGTTGCGGTAACACTTGCCGATGGCAAGGTATCTTAAAACTTCCTAACACCGTAATATATACCATATATTAAATTAAAAAGGCCGATTAATTAAGTTTAAAGTTTCTATAGAAATAAAATTTTGACAACATTTTCTATAGAAGTAAAATTTGGAAAAAAATTTTCTATAGAAATAAAATTTGGAAAACAATTTCTAAAAAAATACAATTTTGACAAAATTTTCTATAGAAATAAAATTTGGAAAAAATTTTCTATAAAAATAAAATGTTGACAAAATTTTCTATAGAAATAAAATTTGGAAAATTTTTTTTTAGAAATAAAATTTTGACAAAATTTTCTATAGAAATAACATTTTGACAATGTTTTCCACAAAAATAAAATTTTGGTAGATTATTTTTGGCTCGAGTGGCAACCATGATTATGAACCGATATGGATCAATTTTTGTGTGATTGGGGATCGGCTATATATAACTATAGACCGATACAGACCAATTTTGGCATGGTTATTAGCGGCCTTATACTAACACCACGTTGCAAATTTCAACCGCATCGGATGAATTTTGCTCCTCCAAGAGGCTCCGGAGATTAAATCTGGGGAACGGTTTATATGGGGGCTATATATAATTATGGACCGATATGGACCAATTCTTGCGTGTTTCTTAGAGAGCACATTCTTACACCATGTTCCAAATTTCAACCGGATCGGATGAATTTTGCTGCTCCAAGATGCTCCGGAGGACAAATCTGGGGATCGATTTATATGGGTGCTATATATAATTATGGACCGATATGGACCAATTCTTGCTTGGTTGTTAGAGACCATATACTCAACCACCACCAATCACCAAATTTCAACCGGATCGGATGGGGGCTATATGTAATTATGGGCCGATGTGGACCAATTTTTGCATGGTTATTAGAGAACATATACCAACACCATGTACCAAATTTCAGCCGGATCGGATGAAATTTGCTTCTCTGAGAGGCTCCGCAAGCCAAATCGGGGGATCGGTTTATATGGGGGCTATATGTAATTATGGACCGATATGGACCAGTTTCTGCATGGTTGTTAGAGACCATATACTAACAACATGTACCAAATTTCAGCCGGATCGGTTGAAATTTGCTTCTCTTAGAGCAATCACAAGCAAAATTTGGGGGTCCGTTTATATGGGGGCTATACGTAAAAGTGGACCGATATGGCCCATTTGCAATACCATGCGACCTACATCAATAACAACTACTTGTGCCAAGTTTCAAGTCGATAGCTTGTTTCGTTCGGAAGTTAGCGTGATTTCAACAGACGGACGGACGGACGGACGGACATGCTCAGATCGACTCAGAATTTCACCACGACGCAGAATATATATACTTTATGGGGTCTTAGAGCAATATTTCGATGTGTTACAAACGGAATGACAAAGTTAATATACCCCCATCCTATGGTGGAGGGTATAAAAATCTGCCGAAATAAAATTTTGAAAAAAATTTGGAAAATTTGGAAAAAAATTTGGTAAAGAAATAAATATTTGAAAAAAAAAAAATAAAATAAATAAAATTTTGACAAATTTTCAATAGAAATAAAATTTTGATAAAATTTTCTGCATAAATAAAATTTTGATAAAATTTTCTGCAGAAATAAAATTTTGACAATATTTTCGATGGAAAAAAAATTTTGACAAAATTTTCTATAGAAATAAAATTTTGACACATTTTTTATGGGAATAAAACGTTGAGAAAATTTTCTACAGAAGTAAAATTTTGTTCGGAAATAAAATGTTGTCCATTTTTGCTATAGAAATAAAATGTTGACAGAATTTTCTATGGCAAAATTTCTGCATAAATAAATAAAATTTTGATAAAATTTTCTGCAGAAATAAAATTTTGACAAAATATTCGATGGAAAAAAAATTTTACAAAATTTTCTATAGAAATAAAATTTTGACACATTTTTTTATGGGAGTAAAATGTTGAGAAAATTATCTACAGAAGTAAAATTTTGACAAAATTTTGTACAGAAATAAAATTTTGTCCATTTTTGTTATAGAAATAAAATTTTGACAGAATTTTCTATGGCAAAATTTCTATAGAAATAGAGTTTAAACAAAATTTTCTACAAAAATTAAAATTTGGAAAAAGAAATCTATATAAATAAAATTTTGACAAAGTTTTCTATAGAAATATTGAGAAAATTTTCTATAGCAATACAATATTGACACACTTTCTATCGAAATAAAATTTTGACAAAATATTCAAAAGAAAAAAAATTTAGACAAGATGTTCTACAGAAATAAAATTTTGACAAAATATTATACAGAAATAAAATTTTGACAAAATTTTCTATAAAAATACAACTTTGACAAAATTAAAAAAATATATAGTATTAAAATTTTGCAAATATATTCTATAGAAATAAAATTTTTCTTAAGAAATGTTGGCAGAATGTTCTATAGGAATAAAATTTTGACAAAATTGTACCTAACAAACTTTCTATAGAATAAAAAATTTTGACAAACTTTACTATAGAATTTTACTATAGAAATAAAATTTTGTCAAAATTTTTTATAGAAATAAAATTTTGATAAACATTTCGACGGAAATACAATTTTGACAACATTTTTTACAGAAATAAGATTCTGACAAAATCTTCTATAGAAAATTTTCTATAGATATAAAATTTTCTATAGATATAAAATTTGGAGAAAATTTTCTATAGAAATAAAATTTGGAGAAAATTTTCTATAGAAATAAAATTTTGACTAAATTTTCTATAAAAACAAAATTTTGACATTTTCTTTTGAAATAAAATTTTGAAATCAAATTTTCTACAGAAATAGAATTTTGAAAAAATTTTCTATAGAAATAAAATTTTGAGAACATTTTCTATAAAAATAATATTTAGACAAAATGTTCTATAATAAAATTTTGACAAAATTTTCTATAGAGATAAAATGTTGACAGAATTGTCTATAGAAATAATATATTGACAAAATTTTCTATAGAGATAAAATTTTGACAAAATTGTCTACAAAAATTTAATTTTCTATAGAAATTAAATTTTGAGAAAAATTTTTATAGAAATAAAATTTTGATAAAATTTTCTACAGAATTAAAGTTTTGAGAAAATTTTCTATAGAAGTAAATTTTTGTGAAAATTGTTTATAGAAATAAAATTTGCAGATCTTATTCCATGGAAAGATAAAATTTTGACAAAACTTTCATAAGGAATAAAATTCTGACAAAGTATCCATATGTTGCCAGAAAGATGGGAAGAAGTAGCTTTTAGCAATATTCGATTTCCAGAGAATTCTCAAGTTTTACAAAAATTAATTTGCATACACGCAGAGAAGGAATATGATCACCTCTAACATGTTTCATGACATGTTTGTCACTAAAATGCGATTCAAATATAACCTGCTTGCCGAAATCAGATACATGATTTCCGAGAAAATAACATGGTTGCGAAAACCAAGTTACATGGCCACCACCCAAAAATTACATTTTGCTCTTAAAACATGTTTGAGGTGATCATATTCCTTCTCTGGGTGTACCCAATATAAAATAAAACGTCAGATTAAATTCACTACTTTTAAATATCTATTATTTGGTAACTGTAAAAATAAACTATGGCTAAAAAAATCAACAACGCTCTTCTGCATATGTAACAAATCTTGAATTTAATTTCCAGTTTACTTGGTTCTGCTTGGTGGCTTATATTCAACGTACAAACCCCGTTAAACGTGGCTAACATAAATTTGCAAAAATCGCAACTGAAGCGCAGTACAAGCACACGTGGCTTAAAACACAGGTAGACAAATGAAATTTACATGCAAAGTGGATAGGAGAAAAAAAAACAAAAACCAAGAAATGGAGGACTTAATGTATGCCATTGCTTAGTCTGTAACAGTAAACAATGGAGGAGAGATAGTCACGTGGACAAGGACTACATGATATGAGGCGCAATTAGTAATTAAAAGGTATAGGTATGGAAAATAGGGACCTAGTAAGACCTGCAATGGGGATACACAGCATAGAAAACACATCACCAAAATGTTTCCCTTGGAACTTCTATTGATTTAGTCCGAACTCAGCTTTTTAATATGTATTCGATCTTTTCTAGCGATATGATCAGCTCACGACCAAGTTTTCTACCACTGCTGGGTGAATTTCGATCAAATCTGGCCTTCAATTTTCGGAATATTTCTGCAGTGAAAATAATATTGACCTAGTTGTCTTTGTATTGAATTTATACAACTCAAATTTCCATATATTCATAATTTTTTTCTTTCAAAAAAAAAAAATCACTAGATTATCTATCTTATCTATCTTTTTGACTGGTGAAATTTTCCAATTTTTTTTATCCTGCCCCTTTGATGGTTGAACCAAATTACTCTTAGTCGCGGCTTTTTCCTCCACAAAAGTCAAAGCAATAAACGTGCAGTAGAGACTCTAGCAATCGGCAAATTTAAGCTTCATGTTTAGCACGTATGCAATGTATTCACATTACGACGTATGAACGAGAGAGCGAGAGAGACGGAGAGTGATGGTGGAATTGTTAGTTCGGCCAAAGTGTATGCATCCATGTAGAAGTGTGTATAGGTGTGTGTGCGAGCACATTTGTTCTGCAGCGATACAGCAAGCAAACAAAAAAAAAATATTTGAAATTACAAAGACGTGATGCATGGTTAGCTGTATTGCATTCATCAATATTGGAATTTGGCGGAGCATTTATCCAGGATGGTGGCAAAATTTCTTTTGCAATGGGGTTATGGTTCACTAAAATTGTGGCATATGGACATTATGGCTAATACTGTGGGCTAATGTCATTGCACAATGGGTTTGTGGATCATGGATGTATTTTTAATATAATACTAAAAGAAATAAAATTTTGACAAAATTTTCTATTGAAAAAAAAAAAATACAAAATTGACCATAGAAATAAAATTTTGACTAAGTTTTCTATAGAAATAAAATTTTGACGAAATTTTCTATAGAAATAAAATTTTGACTAAATTTTCTATAGAAAAAAAATCTTTGTCAACGTTTTCTATGGAAATATAACTTTGAGAACATTTTCTATAGAAATAAAATCTTGACAAATTAAAATTTTCACAAAATTTTCTAAAGAAATGTAGTGTGGACAAAATTTTCTTTTGAAATAAAATTTTGACGAAATTTTCTATACAAATGAAATTTTGACAAAATTTTCTAAAGAAATAAAATTTTGACAAAATTTTCTATAAAAAGGAAATTTCGACAAAATTTTCTTAGAAATAAAATTTTGACAAAATTTTCTAAATAAATATAATTTGGACAAAATTTTCTTTTGAAATAAACTTTTGATAGAAATAAAATTTTCCCAAAATTTTCCATAGAAATTAAATTTTCATTAAATATTCTATAGAAATAAAATTTTGAAAAAATTTTCCATAGAAAAAAAAATTTGACAAAATTTTCTAAAGAAATATAATTTTGACAAAATTTTCTTTTGAAATAAAATTTTGCCAAAATTTTATATTGAAATGAAATGTTGACAAAATTTTGTATAGAAATGAAATTTTGACAACATTTTCATAGAAATAAAATGTTGACAAAATTTTCTAAAGACATATAATTTGGACAAAATTTCTTTTGTTATAAAATTTTGACGAAATTTTCTACTGAAATAATATTTTCAAAAAAATTTCTACAAAAATAAAATTTTCACAAAATTTTCTATAGAAATAAAATTTTCACAAAATTTTCTATAGAAATAAAATTTTCTATAGAAATAAGATTTTTACAAAATTTTCTAAAGAAACATAATTTCGAGATAATTTTTTTGTAATAAAATTTTGAAAAAATTTTCTATAGAAACGAAATTTTGACAACATTTTCTTAGAAATTAAATTTTGACAACATTTTCTTAGAAAATGTTGCCAACATTTTATTTCGTTAGAAAATTTTGTCAACATTTTCTATAGAAATGAAATTTTGACAAAATTTTCTTAGAAATGAAATTTTGACAACATTTTCTTAGAAATGAAATTTTGACCTCATTTTCTTAGAAATAAAATTTTGACAAAATTTTCTAAAGAAATAACATTTTGGCAAAATTTTCCATAGAAATGAAATTTTGACAATATTTTCATAGAAATAAAATTTTGACAAAATTTTCTAAAGAATTATAATTTGGACAAAATTTTCTTTTGTTATAAAATTTTGACGAAATTTTTTTTGGAATAAAATTTTGACAAAATTTTCTATAGAAATGAAATTTTAACAAAATTTTCTTAGACATAAATTTTGAAAAAAATTTCTTTAGAAATAAAATTTTGAGATAAATTTCTAAAGAAATATAATTTTGACAAAATTTTCTATAGAAATAATATTTTCAAAAAAATTTCTACAAAAATAAAATTTTCACAAAATAAAAAAGAAATATAATTTCGAGATAATTTTTTTGTAATAAAATTTTGAAAAAATTTTCTATAGAAACGAAATTTTGACAACATTTTCTTAGAAATTAAATTTTGACAACATTTTCTTAGAAAATGTTGCCAAAATTTTATTTCGTTAGAAAATTTTGTCAACATTTTCTATAGAAATAAAATTTTGATAAAATTTTCTATAGAAATAAAATTTTCTACAGAAATAAGAGTTTTACAAAATTTTCTAAAGAAATATAATTTGGAGATAATTTTTTATAAACCACATAGTGGTCAGGGTATAATAAGTTTGATCGGCCAAAAAATGTGCCTACCAGAAATATTGATTTTAGACCCCATAAAATATATACCGATCGACTCAGAATCACCTCCTGAGTCGATCTAGCCATTGGTGTCCGTCCGTCCGTTCGTTTGTCCATGTATTTGTTGTTCACAGGATTCCGGTCGCAATTATTAACCGATTTTGATGAAATTTGGTGCAGGGAGTTTCTTGGGCATAAGGACGAACGCTATTGAATTTGGAAGAAATCGGATCAAATTTAGATATAGCTCCCATATATATGTATCGCCCGATTTCGACAAATGGGGTCACGTTGCGCTTTTTTTCAAACGGATCGTCACCAAATTTGGCAAAAGGTAATATCTTCCATCGCCCTTCAAGTCTGCAAAATTTCATCCAAATCGGTTCAGATTTAGATATAGCTCTCATATATATGTATCGCCCGATTTTTCTAAATTTGGCTATAAAACCCTTATTTATCAACCGATCTTACCCAAATTTGGCTAAATGTAGTCTTCTATAGCACTAACTATGTGTGCAAAACAATTGTGGAAATCAGTTCAGATTTAGATATAGCACCCATATATATGTATAGCCCGATTTTCCCAAATTTGGCCATAGAACCCTTATTTATTAACCGATCTTACTAAAAGTTGGCTAGATCCAGTCCTCTATAGTACTAACTATTTGTGCAAAATTTCATCGAAATCGGTTCAGATGTAGATATAGCTCCCATATATGTATCACCCGATTTTGAAAAATTCGCCCCTAATAACCTTATGTTTGACCATACAGGCCTCATTTCTTAACTGATCTTATTCAAATCTTGCACAAGGTAACTTTTTGTGGTATTAATCAAACCCGCAAAATATTATGCAAATTGGTTCAGATTTAGATATAGCTTCCATATATATGCATCGCTCGATTTTCCCAAATTTGGCCATAGTACTCTTATTTATTAACCAATGTTACTCAAATTTCAAATTTTGATGTACTAGCCGATCGTACTTATACGTACTTGTAGCTCTTACATAAGAATATTGCTCGATTTTTACAAATTTGTATTTATTACCCACACTAATTTAACGATTTTCTCCTTTTTAATAATGGGCTCAATATTAGTGGCATACTAACTCCGTAGGTGCAATATCAACACAGCCAGTGTTGCTAGAAGTATATGTCGGGGTTTTCTAATATTTAGCGTCTTGTAGGGACGTATGGCCACAATGTAGGACATTTTCACTCAACACAATTTGTAATAATTTTTACATTTTGGTGCCTCTAGAGGAGGAAATTAGAAGCCGGCAAGGCTTAATCTTTAACAATGTGTGGTAAACTTTATTCCTGTAGAAAATTTTGTGAACATTTTATTTCTATAGAACATTTTGTCAAAATCGTATTTCTATAGAAACTTTTTCAAAATATTATTTCTATAAAAAATTTTCTCAAAATTTTATTTCTGTGGTATTTTTTTTCAAAATTTTATTTCTCTAGGATTTATTGTCAAAATTTTATTTCTATAGAAAAATTTCTCACAAAAATTTGTTTATAGAAACTTTTTCCAAAATTTTATTTTTATAGAGATTTAACAAAAAATATTACTAATTTGGGTAGAATTCTACCAAGTGTGGCAACCGTGGTGGTAATACAAATTTATATTCTAAGTTATATACGTTGCATATTCATGTTTTAAGATAATAAAGTACTTAGAACTATTTTGTTTTGTAAAATTTTTTAAATTTAACGAAAAATATAGTAGGGAAAATTGTCTGGGAATGTATGGGAAAGTAGGGAACTTTTTTTGTCCTTGTAGAGTAAACTGAACATTTTCCTTGGCAACATTGACTATGAGCTATAGTCAGATTGACACAAAGCACCCATTGACATGTACCCCTTAATTTTCTTAAATATGCAACTGCGGTTTATCTCCCAGACCTATATGTTACCCCACAAATGCTTATGATTACTAATTCTGTAATGGTGGTTTGGGGTATGATATAGTCGGCCCCGCCCGACTTTCTACTTTACTTACTTGTTTTGTAATAAAATTTTGACAAAATTTACTATTGAAATAAAATTTTGAAAAAATTTTCTATATAAATGAAATTTTGACAACATTTTCTTAGAAATAAAATTTTGATCAAATTTTCTATAGAAATAAAATTTTGGCAAAATTTTCTATAGAAATGAAATTTTGACAAAATTTTCTATAGAAATGAAATTTTGACAAAATTTTCTTAGAAATAAAATTTCGACAAAATTTTCTAAAGAAATATCATTTGGACAAAATTTTCTTTTGTTATAAAATTTTGACGAAATTTTCTTTTGAAAAAAAATTTTCACAAAATTTTCTATAGAAATGAAATTTTGACAAAATTTTCTTAGACATAAAATTTTGACAAAATTTTCTTAGACATAAAATTTTGACAAAATTTTCTTTAGAAATAAAATTTTGACAAAATTTTCTATAGAAATAAAATTTTGAGATAAATTTCTAAAGAAATATAATTTTGACAAAATTTTCTATAGAAATAATATTTTCAAAAAAATTTCTACAAAAATAGAATTTTCACAAAATTTTCTATAGAAATAAAATTTTCACGAAATTTTCTATAGAACTAAAATTTTCTATAGAAATAAGATTTTTACAAACTTTTCAATAGAAATAAAATTTTGACAAAATAAAATTTTACAAAATTTTCTAAAGAAATATAATGTGAAATAAAATTTTGACGAAATTTCCTATACAAATGAAATTTTGACAAAATTTTCGTAGAAATAAAATTTTGACAAAATTTTCTAAAGAAATATAATTTGGACAAAATTTTCTTTTGTAATAAAATTTTGACGAAATTTTCTATTGAAATAACATTTTGAAAAAAATTTCTATTGAAATGAAATTTTGACAACATTTTCTAAAGAAATAAAATTTTGACGAAATTTTCTATTGAAATAAAATTTTGAAAAAAATTCTATAGAAATAAAATTTTCACAAAATTTGCTATAGAAATAAAATTTTCACAAAATTTTCTATAGAAATAAAATTTTCACAAAATTTTCTACAGAAATAAAATTTTCTATAGAAACAAAATTTTGACGAAATTTTCTTTAGAAAAAAATTTTTACTAAATTTTCTATAGATAAAAATCTTTGTCAACGCTTTCTATGGAAATATAATTTTGGGAACATTTTCTATAGAAGTAAAATTTTGACAAAATAAAATTTTGACAAAATTTTCTAAAGAAATATAATGGGGACAAACTTTTCACAAAATTTTCTATAGAAATAAAATTTCCACAATAAGTTCTACAGAAATAAAATTTTGAGAAAATTTTCTATCGAAAAAAAATTTCACAAAATTTTCTACAGAAATAAAATTTTCACAAAATTTTCTTAGACATATAATTTTGACAAAATTTTCTTTAGAAATAAAATTTTGACAAAATTTTCTATAGGAATAAAATTTTGAGATAAATTTCTAAATTTTCACAAAATTTCCTATAGAAATAAAATTTTCACGAAATTTTCTATAGAACTAAAATTTTCTATAGAAATAAGATTTTTACAAACTTTTCAATAGAATCAAAAATTTTGACAAAATAAAATTTTACAAAATTTTCTAAAGAAATATAATGTGAAATAAAATTTTGACGAAATTTTCTATACAAATGAAATTTTGACAAAATTTTCGTAGAAATAAAATTTTGACAAAATTTTCTAAGGAAATATAATTTGGACAAATTTTTCTTTTGTAATAAAATTTTGACGAAATTTTCTATTGAAATAAAATTTTGAAAAAAATTTCTATTGAAATAAAATTTTGACAACATTTTCTAAAGAAATAAAATTTTGACGAAATTTTCTATTGAAATAAAATTTTGAAAAAATTTCTATAGAAATAAAATTTTCACAAAATTTGCTATAGAAATAAAATTTTCACAAAATTTTCTATAGAAATAAAATTTTCACAAAATTTTCTACAGAAATAAAATTTTCTATAGAAACAAAATTTTGACGAATTTTCTTTAGAAAAAATTTTTACTAAATTTTCTATAGATAAAAATCTTTGTCAACGCTTTCTATGGAAATAGAATTTTGAGAACATTTTCTATAGAAGTAGAATTTTGACAAAATAAAATTTTGACAAAATTTTCTAAAGAAATATAATGGGACAAACTTTTCACAAAATTTTCTATAGAAATAAAATTTTCACAATAAGTTCTACAGAAATAAAATTTTGAGAAAATTTTCTATCGAAAAAAAATTTTCACAAAATTTTCTACAGAAATAAAATTTTCACAAAATTTTCCATAGAAATAAAATTTTCACAAAATTGTCTAAAGAAATTAAATTTTGACAAATTTTTAGATAGAAATAAAATTTTGACAAAGTTTCTATAAAAATCAAATTTTGAGAAAATTTTTGATAGAAATGAAATTTTGACAAAATTAGAAAATGGATGTAGTACCAACTTTTATATATCCCCCTACCATACTATAGTGGTGGTATACAGAAAAAAAGCCCCATAGTGCAATGTTTAGTTTCCTAAAGTTCCATGGTATATTGGTCATCTGGTGTTTGATATATGGGATAGAAGTTTGTGCAAAATATTTGCCGCCAGAGGCATATACAAAAGTTCATTTTGATTTGTTTTGTGATTTTGTTTGTTTTTTTTTGTAAATCACTGTTGTAATATTGGCGTGGTTTAGTTAAGAACAAGGAATTAAAATTGTTAAAACTGATTTTTAATTGCAAAACTATGAAAACAATATACACACAATTTTTTTTTATATTGAATGGAAAGGATTTTTATATTCTCAAGCGTAGCATGGAGGTTTACTAGTTTTGTTATTGGGTTTGTAACACATCAACAATTTTGGTCTCAGATCTAATAGAGTGTATATATTTTGGGTCCTAGTCCCGGGTCCTATCACCATAAATCGATATGGCGATATCCATCCCTCTGTCTGTTAATATCACGGTGATATCAGTTTTAAATTTGTTCACATCTTCCATTAACAACGACAATATACTGGATTTTAATATCCCACGCTTCAAACGGCTTTGTTACTGACTTTTTAATAATTTTTCATAAAGTTGATTTTTCCAAGCAAAGCATTCGTCCAAACTTTTAAACGATTTCATTAAAATATCTTTATATTGCATCGTATATTTGAGATATGTCAAAATGTCTTGCCACAAGTTTCCTCAAATGACACCCCAAGGAAATTCATCTCTATAATGGGAATCTATACAGACACACATCCACATCCACACACACACACTCATACTGTACACTACACATTATGATGGTTGGTCACAGGAAGTAAAACGTATAAAAAAAAGTTAATTTTGATCATAATTTTTCTTCAACAACAAAACTAACAGAAAAAAATCCCGAACTTTTGGCAAAACTGCGAAAAACTTGTTAAAGGAATATTGGCAAATAATTTTTGCTCAAGTGCTAAAATTCTCTAAAGCAATAAAACTTTTATTTTGTTTCGCTTTTTTTGTATCCATACTTAAAACAAAAATTGTATAAAATTTTTTTTTGCCATCATGCCACGTGTTTGGCACAAGGGTATATTTTTATTAAAAATCCAGAAGAAGAAAAAAATAAGAACCTATCAACTCTTTTAAGAGTCCTCGTGTAGACAGAGGGAAAGTATTAGCAAATGAAATTGATAAACGAAAACTATAACTTTCTATAAAATTATAATCTTTTGAGACTATGGCCTGTGTTCGAAATAAATATCTTTTGAACATGAATGCGATAACGGCAACAATAAAAATATCTTAGAATTGGCGCCTATCATTAGATAGAGATTAAGGACGCATTTGTTTACTTAGGATCGCAATAAAATTATTGCCAAAAAAGTAATGAAAATTTTCTTTTCGGACACGTTTGACCTCAAACATTTTCAAAAATGCATAATTTTTCAGATTGGATTTAGCATTTTTTCGACAAAATTTAAATGATTTGTACCATTTTATGAATTCTTACTCTGTTTGTAAGTATGAAAAAAACAAGTTATAAAAAATTGAAATAAAATAACTTCTTGGGTAGTTAAAATAAAGAACATCATTGGGAGTGCATCTTCAGGAAGTGCTTTTAAAGTTGTGCTTTTGGAAGAACTTGCAAATTTTTTTGCAGGGTAGCTGAGAAGTGCGCATGTGTGATGTGTGTGTACTTAGGATCTTAGTGTAACAAAGCAGATAAGAGATAGTTGTGTGCTTCGATCAGTTGGTCTGATGCACAGGCAGTTTAGTTTGTAAGTGTAAGTGTGTAAGTGAATATTTTTGTAAATAAATAAATATCAAAAGAATACTCATCTCGTTTAATTGTTAATTATCCAAACAGCCTGAGATCATTAGGGGTATTTACTCTTCGGCCAAATGTAGGATTTTGATAGTATGATTTAACAACAAAAAAATTAAATTTGTAACGATATTGAATTTATAGAAATTCTTACAAAATTTTATTTCAACAGAAAATTTTGTTAAAATTTTATTTCTATAGAAATTTTTCTCAAAATTTTATTTTTATGGAAAACCTTATCAAAATTATATTTGTATAGAAAATTTTATCATAATTTTATTTTTATTAAAAATTTTTTCAAAATTTTATTTCTATATAAAATTTTGTAGACATTTTATTTCTATAGTAACTGTTGTCAAAATTGTATATCTATAGAATATTTTCTCTACATTTCATTTCTATAGAAAATTTTGTCTAAATTTTATTTCTCGACATTTTATTTTTACAGACTGTGTCAAAACTTTATTTCTGTAGCAATTTTTTTTTTAATTTTATTTCTATGGAAAATTTTGTCAACATTTTATTTCTATAGAAAATTTTGTCAAAATTTCATTTCTATGGAAATTTTGTCTAAATTTTATTTCTATAGAAAATTTTGTCAACATTTTTTTTCTATAGAAAATTTTGTCAACATTTAATTTCTATAGAAAATTTTGTCAAAACTTCATTTCTATGGAAAATTTTGTCAAAATTTTCTTTCTGAAGAAAAATTTTCTCAAACTTTAAACTTTTATAGAAAATTTATCAAAATTTTAACTTCTATAGAAAATTTTATCAACATTTTATTTCTATAGAAAATTTTGTCAAAATTTAAATTCTATAAAAAATTTTGACAAAATTTAATTTCTATAGAAAATTTTGCCAAAATTATATTTCATCTAATTATACAATTATTATTCGAGCTTTATGGACAGATATAGATTAAGGAACATGGTTAATAAAGCCATTGAAAAGAAAACGCCAGATACAAATCTATACACGCCTGGACTGTACATGTTTCGGTTCGGGCGAATGAACCTTTCCACAGCCTTTAGTATAGATCTGGCTGGGAGAGATGACTCAATTTTGGGCCCTTTATGCTAACTCCTTATGGAGAAAACATTTGGGAAATTTCCTCTTACATTACTATGTAACAAAACGAAATAAAAATAAGATTAAGGGACTTGTAAGTTATATGAAAAGATGATGTACAGTGGGAGAAAAGATGATTCAATTTGTAAGAGGAAATTTCCCAAATGTTTTCTCCATAAGGAGTTAACATAAAGGGCCCAAAATTGAGTCATCTCTCCCAGCCATATCTATACTAAAGGCTGTGGAAAGGTTCATTCGCCCGAACCGAAACATGTACAGTCCAGGCGTGTATAGATTTGTATCTGGCGTTTTCTTTTCAATGGCTCTATTAACCATGTTCCTTAATCTATATCTGTCCATAAAGCTCGAAAAATAATTGTATAATTAGATATAATGCATTTGGACGTCAATTGCCTGTTTCGGTATCAGGCTAACATGTAACATTTTATTTTTATAGAAAATCTTATCAAGATTATATTTCTATAGAAAATTTTATCATAATTTTTCTCGACATTTTATTTCTAAAGACTGTGTCAGAACTTTATTTCTGTAGTAATTTTTTTAATTATATTTCTATGGAAAATTTTGTCAAAATTTTATTTCTATGGAAAATTTTGTCTAAATTTTATTTCTATAGGAAACTTTGTCAACATTTTATTTCTATAGAAAATTTTGTCAACATTTTATTTCTATAGAAAATTTTGTCAAAATTTTATTTCTATGGAAAATTTTGTCAACATTTTCTTTCTGTAGAAAAATTTTCTCAAACTTTTAACTTTTATAGACAATTTAAAAAAAATTTAACTTCTATAGAAAATTTTATCAACATTTTATTTCTATAGAAAATTTTGTCAAAATTTAAATTCTATAAAAAAATTTTGATAAAATTTAATTTCTATAGAAAATTTTGCCAAAATTATATTTCTATAGAAAATTTTGTCATAATTTTATTTCTATAGAAAATTTTGTCTAAATTTTATTTCTAAAAATAATTTTTTAACATTTTATTTCTAAAGAAAATTATGTCAAAACCTTATCCCTGTAGCAATTTTTTTTTTACATTTTATTTCTATAGATAATTTTGTCAAAATTTTATTTCTATAGAAATTTATCTCAACATTTTATTTTTATAGAAAACCTTATCAAGATTATATTTCTATAGAAAATTTTATCATAATTTTTCTCGACATTTTATTTCTAAAGACTGTGTCAGAACTTTATTTCTGTAATAATTTTTTTTTAATTATATTTCTATGGAAATTTTGTCAAAATTTTTTTCTATGGAAAATTTTGTCTAAATTTTATTTCTATAGAAAATTTTGTCAACATTTTTTTTTCTATAGAAAATTTTGTCAACATTTTATTTCTATAGAAAATTTTGTCAAAACTTCATTTCTATGGAAAATTTTGTCAAAATTTTCTTTCTGTAGAAAAATTTTCTCAAACTTTAAACTTTTATAGAAAATTTATCAAAATTTTAACTTCTATAGAATATTTTATCAACATTTTATTTCTATAGAAAATTTTGTCAAAATTTAAATTCTATAAAAAATTTTGACAAAATTTAATTTCTATAGAAAATTTTGCCAAAATTATATTTCTATAGAAAATTTTGTCAAAATTTAAATTCTATAAAAAATTTTGACAAAATTTTATTTCTAAAAATAAAAAAAAAAAAAAAAATTAACATTTTATTATGTCAAAACCTTATCCCTGTAGCAATTTTTTTTACATTTTATTTCTATAGAAATTTATCTCAACATTTTATTTTTATAGATAATCTTATCCAGATTATATTTCTATAGAAAATTTTATCATAATTTTATTTCTATTAAAAATTTTGTCAAAAATTTTATTTCTGTGGAAAATTTTGTCAAAATTTTATTTCTATAGAAAATGTTGTAAACATTTTATTTCTATAGTAAATGCTGTCAAAATTGTATTTCTATAGAAGAGTTTCTCAAAATTTCATTTCTATTGAAAATTTTGTCTAAATTTTATTTCTCAACATTTTATTTCAAAAGAATGTGACAAAACTTTATTTCTATAGCAAATTTTCTTTTAAATTTTATTTCAATGGAAAATTTTGTCAAAATTTTATTTCTATAGAAAATTTTGTCAAAATTTTATATCTGTAGAAACATTTTCTCAAACCTTTAACTTTTATAGAAAATTTATCAAAATTTTAACTTCTATAGAAAATGTTGTCAAAATTTAAATTCCATAGAAAATTTTGACAAAATTTAATTTTTATAGAAAATTTTGCAAAAATTTTATTTCTATAGAAAATTTTGTCAAAATTTTATTTCTATAGAAAATTTTGTCTAAATTTCATTTCTAAAAATAAATTTCTGAACATTTTTTTTCTAACGAACATTATGTCAAAACTTTGTTTCAATTTTTTTATACCCTCCACCATAGGATGGGGGGTATATTAACTTTGTCATTCCGTTTGTAACACATCGAAATATTGCTCTAAGACCCCATAAAGTATATATATTCTGGGTCGTGGTGAAATTCTGAGTCGATCTGAGCATGTCCGTTCGTCCGTCCGTCTGTTGAAATCACGCTAACTTCCGAACGAAACAAGCTATCGACTTGAAACTTGGCACAAATAGTTGTTATCGATGTAGGTCGGATGGTATTGCAAATGCGCCATATCGGTCCACTTTTACGTATAACCCCCATATAAACGGATCCCCAAATTTGGCTTGCGATTGCTCTAAGAGAAGCAAATTTCATCCGATCCGGCTGATATTGGTACATGGTGTTAGTATATTGTCTCTAACAACCATGCAAAAGTTGTCCATGTCGGTCCACTTTTACGTATAGCCCCCATATAAACGGACCCCCAAATTTGGCTTGCGATTGCTCTAAGAGAAGTAAATTTCATCCGATCCGGCTGAAATTTGGTACATGGTGTTAGTATATGGTCTCTAACAATCATGCAAAAATTGGTCCACATCGGTCCATAATTATATACAGCCCCCATATAAACCGATCCCCAGATTTATCCTCCGGAGCCTCTTAGAGGAGCAAATTCATCCGATCCGTTTGAAATTTGGAACATGGTGTTAGAATGTGGTCTCTAACAAACGCGCAAGAATTGGTCCATATCGGTCCGTAATTATGTATAGCCCCCATATAAACCGTTCACCAGATTTGATCTCCGGAGCCTCTTGGAGGAGCAAAATTCATCCGATCCGGTTGAAATTTGCAACGTGGTGTTAGTATAAGGCCGCTAATAACCATGTCAAAATTGGTCCATATCGGTCTATAGTTATATATAGCCGATCCCCAATCACACAAAAATTGGTCCATATCGGTTCATAATCATGGTTGCCACTCGAGTCAAAAATAATCTACCAAAATTTTATTTTTGTGGAAAACATTGTTAAAATTTTATTTCTATAGAAAATTTTGTTAAAATTTTATTTCTATAGAAAATTTTGTCAAAATTTTATATCTATAGAAAATGTTGACAAAATTTTATTTCCATAGAAAATTTTGTCAAAATTTTATTTCTATAGAAAATTTTTTCCAAATTTTATTTCTATAGAAAATTTTGTCAAAATTTTATTTTGTCAAAATTTTATTTCTATAGAAACTTTAAACTTAATTATATACGTATTTAATCGGCCTCTTTTAGTTTAACCCTCGGACAGACACATGAGTCTTGCCAGACCTTTTTCGATTCTAATTGTAATTAAAATACATTTATAATATAGCTAGAGACTTACTCTCCTAATATGTTATTACCTATCGATGTGTGAAAAAATCAGGACGGAAAATACGACAGTAATAATGTAATAATATCAACAAAATAGCATATTTTCCATATAAATACATTAAAATACATAGTGGGTCTGGCCAGGCCCTATGTGTTACGAATGTGACTATCGTAACATGTGTATGACGGAGGGTTAATATATACCACGTATGGACTATGTGGTATATATTGCGGTGTTAGGAAGTTTTAAGATACCTTGCCATCGGCTTCAGTAGAATTTTCTACGCAATCCATGGTGGAGGGTACATAAGCTTCGGCCTGGCCGAACTTACGGCCGTTTATACTTGTTTTAATTTTATTTCTATAGAACATTTTTCAAAATTTTATATCTTTAGAAATTTTTTTCAAAATTTTATTTCTACAGAAAATTTTCTCAAACTGCTAACTTCTATAGAAAATTTTGTAAAAATTTTACTTCTATAGAAATTTTGGCAAATTTTTATTTCTATAGAAAATTTTGTCAAAATGTTATTTCTATAGAAAAAATTTGTCAAAATTATATTTTTAAAGAAAATTTTCAAATCCGAAGACCGGTCTGTATGGGACTTATAGCAAAAAATGGGCTGGACACCATATGTGGCACACCAATTTTGGACTCAAAATACCTCTAGATTCAGATCTGATAAAAATTTCGTTGTGTAGAAGCCCAAAAAGTCATATCGGGAACGAAGAGACCTCTAGAAAGCCAATTTCAATTATGTCGGGTAATAAGTTCGGTGTGTATAAGCCCATGAAGTCAAATCGGGAGATCGGTTTATTAGGGGTTTACTGGATAAAAACTGCGATGTGTAAAAGCCCATGAAGTCAATCGGGGATACCGGTCTATTTGGGGGCTATACCCACGGTTGCCACTCGTGCCAAAAATAATCTATCAAAATTTGAAGAAAATGTTATCAAAATTTTATGGCATTAGCCGACTATCATAAACATTTCTTAGGAAAGTTCAAGTGTGGTTCACCTTGGGTTTGGTGAACTGCCTGAATTTATTCTGATAATTGGTTGATAGTTTTGCTGCAAGTAGAGGATGCTGATGAGGAATGTGGTAATTCCGAAACGTGCATCCATCCAACCATCTTTCAGTTTATAAAAAAATTTATTTTGAAGTTTTTAATCCAATTTTTGTGGTAAGTATGAAAAAAAAATTGTTTCTGAGAAAGAAATGTTTTATTATTTTATTGTAGTAATTTATATCAGTACTTGCAATACTATATATATTTTGATGTCTCCTAGTAGCGACAAATTGGTAAATTTTGACAACATTTTCATTAGAAGATAAATTTTTCCAAAATTTTATTTCAATGGAAAATTTTGTCACAATTTTATATCTATAGAACATTTTGTCACAATTTTATTTCTATAGAAAATTTTGTCAAAAATTTTATCTTTATAGAAAATTTTGTCAACATTTTATTTCTATAGAAAATTTTGTCAAAGTTTATTTCTATAGAAAATTAGAGTAGAAAACCAGACAGAAAAGTAACAAGACATCGGATAAAATCCTTGAAAACGGTCTGACGAAGTCAACCGAAATATCGGAAAATAAAAAACTAGAAACCAACAATTTCGAGTTTAATTTATAGACCTACAGCCGAGATTATGAGATAAAAATCATAAAAATTAAAATAAAAGGTCAACAATATAAACAAAAAATTTAATTTCTATAGAAATTTTTGACAAAATTTTGTTTCTATAGAAAATTTTGTCAAAATTTTATTTCTATAGAAAATTTTTTCAAAATTTTATTTCTATAGAAAATGTTCTCAAAATTTTATTTCTATAGAAAATTTCATCATACTTTTATTTCTATAGAAAATTTTGTTAAAATTTTATTTTTGTTGAAATTTTCCAAAAATATTTATTTCCATTTGTTTTGTTTTGTTATTGTTGGTTTTGTTCTTTAAGCATTGTTGTTGTTTTTTATTTCAGCTTAAAACCATACATTGACTAAACTACAAGAGTAGCTTAACCAACAGAGGAAAAGAATGTTTGTCAAATTTATTTGGGCAAAGCCCTATAGACTGCAAGATGGTTGGATGGACGCACGTTTCGGAATTACCACATTCCTCATCAGCATCCTCTACTTGCAGCAAAACTATCAACCAATTATCAGAATAAATTCAGGCAGTTTATTAAACCCAACAAAAACCACACTTGAACCCTCCGAAAAAAGGTTTTACATTGATAGCCGGCTTATGCCGAAATAAATTCGAAACAAACATATCTCTTTTCCTATGCCACTGTCAAATCATCGATTTGAATTCACATGGCTGGGTTTATTTTATTTCTATAGAAAATTTTCTGAAATTTTTGTGAAAATTTTATTTCTATAGAAAATTTTGTAAAAACTTTTTTCTATAAAAAATTTTGTCAAAATTTTATTTTGAGAGAAAATTTTTTTAAATTTTTATTTTGATAGAAAATTTTTTCAAATTTTATTTTGATAGAAAATTTTGTCAAAATTTTATTTCTAGAAAAATTTTTTAAAAATTTTGATTCTATAGAAAATTTTCTACAAATTTTACTTCAATAGAAAACTTTGTCAAAACTTTATTTCTATAGAAAATTTTGTCAATATTTTATTTCTATAGAAAATTTTGTCAAGATTTTATTTCTATAGAAAATTTTGGCAAATTTTTATTTTTCCCAAAAATGTTGTTTCTATAGAAAATTTTCTGAAAATTTTGTCAAAATTTAATTTCTATAGAAATTTTTGTCAACATTTTATTTCTATAGAAATTTTTGTCAAAATTTTATTTCTATAGAAATTTTTGTCAAAATTTTATTTCTATAGAAAATTTTGTCAAAATTTTATTTCTATAGAAAATTTTGTCAAAATTTTATTTTGATAGAAAATTTTGTCAAAATTTTATTTTGATAGAAAATTTTGTCAAAATTTTATTTTGGTAGAAAAATTTTTTCAAAATTTTATTTTGATAGAAAATTTTGTCAAAATTTTATTTTGATAGAACATTTTTTCAAAATTTTATTTTGATAGAAATTTTTTTCAAATTTTATTTAGATAGAAAATTTTGTCAAAATTTTATTTCTAGAAAAACTTTGTATTTTTTTTTTTTTTAAGAAAATTTTGAGAAAATTTTATTTCAATAGAAAATTTTGTCAAAATTTTATTTCTACAGAAAGTTTGTTAAGAGGGATATTTTGCAAAATCTTCTATTTCTACTAATTTCTACTTTGTCATATATCCTAAAATTTCCATAAATTTGATTTATTTAATTCCAACAGATTTCCTTTTGAAAACTGTCTTATGAAGACTTCAATTTTCAAAGGCAAACTAAAATAATTGACAGATTATTTAAGAGATTTGCATAATAGTTCATATTGACAAGACAATCATCCATATTTAGTAGATATTTTAGTAATATTCAATACTAAAAATTATTTAATTCTTTTCAAGGATATTGACATGCAAGCCACCTAACAAAATTGTTGGCTTCAGTAATCTATCCTCTCTAGGTATGTAAGAGTTATGCAAGAGTTCTATATTCTCAAATGAAACACACTTTTAAACATAACAAAATATATGAAATTTTAACTTTAATTAATTCCATGAAACAAACCAACGACATAACTATTTAAGATCCCAAAGACTTAATTTGCTTGACGTTGTTCATAATCCCATCTGAGATTCTTATATGGACTAAAGAGCTGGCACAATGCCATCTCAATCCATCTCATATGACTTCATCTGGTATAGCATTGAGAGCAATGGTAATACAATTCCACAGTCCCCAAAGATTTACTTTATATGAAGTTAAATTGAATTAATTAAATCGCTACAGGTTTTCTTTATACTCTGACTCTATGGGCATGTATGACAACATTCAAGAGAAGGGCGATGGTTAAATATCCTGGATTACGAAGAAAAGTTGAATAAATTTAATTATTTAGTTTTGTGTATTATAAGAGCCCATACTGGTGATACTGGAGATAATGATGATCATATTCTGGCAAAATTATACGCATGTTAATATTGAAGAGTTGATTCATTATAACTATGGAATTGCATTGGCAATTGCACAAGAGAGTGTGTTTTTGTATGTGTGCACTCGTGGCCAAGTATATGTAAATAAATGGGTGACCAGGTTTCCAGCATATGCCATCAAGGATGGCATTTGTATATTTTGGTATTCTCATAATGATGTTGACAAGCATACACACACACACACATACAAAATAATTAATTAATTTTTGTTTTCACAAAAATTATCCAATGATTTAATTTATCAATTGTATGAAGAAATATTATAAATTTAATAATTTATCAAAAAATTTTTTTCATACTTTTATTTGCATATTTACATTTTTCTCTAAAGAAAATTTACTTACATTTTTCTCTAAAGAATATTTTGTCAAAAATTTATTTCTATAAAAAAAGTCTATCAAAATTTTCTTTCTTTAGTAAAATGTTCTTCAAATGTAATTTTTATTGAAAATTTTATCAAAATTTTATTTCTATAAAAAATTCTATCAAAATTTTCTTTCTTTATTAAAATGTTCTTCAAATGTAATTTTTATTGAAAATTTTGTCAAAATTTTATTTCTATAGCAAATTTTGTCAAAATTTTATTTCTATTGAAATTGTTTTAAAATTTTATTTCTATAAACAATTTTATCAAAGTTTATCAATATTTCTAGAGAAAATTTTATTTTCATATTCAGATTTAAATATAGCTGTCATATATATTTATCCCCGATTTGGTCATAGTTAGCGTGTTTATCAACCGATTTTCTTGAAATACCGTACATCCTATAATTTTATGAATCTCGAAAATCCTGCTTAATATCAGCCAAATCGGTTCAGATTTAGATATAGCTCCCATATATAGCTTTCGTCCGATTTAGACTCATATGACCACAGAGGCCAAAGTTTACTACCAATCTTCGTGAAATTTTCATACTTTTATTTGCATAGAAAATTTTCTCACATTTTTCTCTAAAGAATATTTTGTCAAAAATTTACTATAAAAAAAGTCTATCGAAATTTTCTTTCTTTAGTAAAATGTTCTTCAAATGTAATTTTTATTGAAAATTTTATCAAAATTTTATTTCTATAAAAAATTCTATCAAAATTTTCTTTCTTTATTAAAATGTTCTTCAAATGTAATTTTTATTGAAAATTTTGTCAAAATTTTATTTCTATAGCAAATTTTGTCAAAATTTTATTTCTATTGAAATTTTTTTCAAAATTTTATTTCTATAAACAATTTTATCAAATTTTATCAATATTTCTAGGGAAAACTTTATTTTTATAAAAAAATTCTCAAAATTGTATTTCTATAAAAAATTTGGTCACAATTGTATTTATATAGAAAAATTTTTCAAAATTTTATTTCTATAAAAACAAAAATTGCCAAAATTTTATTTCTAATGAAAATTTTTCACAAAATTTTATTTCTATAGAAAATTTTTCCAAATTTTATTTCTATAGAAAATTTTGTCAAAACTTTAATTCTATAGAAAATTTTGTCAAAGTTTTATTACTATAGAAAATTATTGTGAACATTTTATTTTTATAGCAAACTTTTTCAAAATTTTATTTCTACAGAAAATTTTGTCAAAATTTAATTTCCATATAAAACTTTGTCATTATTTTATTTCTATAAAATTTTTTGTCAAAATTTTATTTCTCTAGAAAATTTTGTCAAAATTTTATTTCCATAGCAAATGTTGTTGTTGTTTCCATAGAAAATGTTCTCAAAATTTTATTTCTATAGAAATTTTTGGCAAAATTTTATTTCTCTAGAGAATGTTAACATTGTATTTCTATAGAAAATGTTGTCAACATCTTATTTCTATAAACAATTTTGTCCAAATATTATTTCTGTAGAAAATGTTGCCTAAATTTTATTTCTATAGAAAATTTTGTCAAAATTTTATTTTTATATAAAATTTTATTTTTATATAAAATTTTATTTTTATATAAAATTTTATTTCTATAGAAAATTTTGTCAAAATTTTATTTTTATAAAAAATTTTATTTCTATAGAAAATTTTGTCAAAATTTTATTTCTATAAAAATTTTAACAAAATTTTGTTTTAATAGAAAATTTGGTCAAAGATTTATTTTTAAAGAAAATGTTGTCAAAATTTTATTTCCACAGAAATTTTTTGTCAAAATTTTATATCTATAGAAATTTTTGTTACAATTTTATTTCCATAGAAAATTTTCTCAAAATTTTATTTCTATAGAAATTTTTGGCAAAATTTTTTTTTCTCTAGAGAATGTTAACATTGTATTTCTATAGAAAATGTTGTCAACATTTTATTTCTATAGACAGTTTTGTCCAAATATTATTTCTATAGAAAATGTTGTCTAAATTTTATTTCTATATAAAAATTTTGTCAAAATTTTATTATACCCTGAGCCACACTGTTTTTATATAAAATTTTATTTCTATAGAAAATTTTGTCAAAATTTTATTTCTATAAAAATTTTAACAAAATTTTGTTTAATAGAAAATTTGTTCAAAGATTTATTTTTAAAGAAAATGTTGTCAAAATTTTATCTCCACAGAAATTTTTTGTCAAAATTTTATATCTATAGAAATTTTTGTTACAATTTTATTTCGATAAAAAATTTTCTCAAAATTTTATATCTATAAAAAATTTTCTGAAAATTTTATTTATATAGAAAATTTGAACAAACGTTTATTTCTTTATATTTATATTTATTTCAATAGAAAATTTTCTCAAAATTTTATTTCTATAGCAAATGTTGTCAAAATTTTATTTCGATTATTCTTATTTTAATATTTCCATGTACTTCTCCTTAGCATTTTACTTCTCTTGAAATTTTCTCAAAATTTTATTTCTATTGAAAATTGCCTGGACTTAAGATTTTAATCAGCTAATGGCCTGGGCGGTGCACAATGCTGATGGGTAAATATAGGAAATATAAACAGTGAAACCTCTGGAAGGTGGACACCCGCGTCCGCCTACATGTTGTCCACCTTTGAGAGGTGTCCAGGTATGAGAGGTTAATTTTAATGTGTTGATATAGCAAAAGTCCCCAAATAACTGTCAATTTCACGAAAGTGAAAAAATTTTTATCAAAATTTTATTTCTATAGAAAATGTTGTAAAAATTTTATTTCTATAGGAAATTTTATAAAAAAAATTTTGTCCACATTTTATTTCTAAGGGAAATTTTGTCAAATTTTTATTTATAGAGAAAAATTTATCAAAATTTTATTTCTATAGAAAATTTTGTCGAAATTTTATTTCTATAAAAAATTTTGTCAAAATTTTATTTCTACAAAAAATTTTGTCAACATTTTATTTCTATTTCTGATTGATTATCGTTGACCTTTTTATTTTACTTTTAAGCAATACTTATCATAGTTTCGGCTATAGGTCGATTAAAAAACATAGGATTGATGTTTTTATTTAAGTTTTATATCCAATATTTCGGTTGACTTCGTCAAAACCGTTTTCAAGGATATATTCCGGTGTGCACAGCTTCAGTGTAAAACAGAGTGTGAAGCTGTGCACACCAGAATAAATCCTTGAAAACGGTTTTGACGAAGTCAACCGAAATATTAGAAATAAAACTTAAATAAAAACATATATCCTAAGTTTTTTAATCGAGCTTTAGCCGAAACTAGGATAAGTATTGTTAAAAAAAAATTATTTCTATAGAAAATTTTGTCAAAAATTTTTTTCTATAGAAAATTTTCCCAAAATTTTATTTATTTCTAAAAACTTTGGTACTGTAGACAACTTTGTCAACATTTTATTTCTGTAGAAAATTTTGTCAAATTTTTATTTAAAAAAAAAAAAATTTTGTCAAAATTTTATTTCTACAGAAAACTTTGCCAACATTTTATTTCTTCAGAAAATTTTATTACTATAGAATATTTCCTGAAATTTTTATTACTCTAGAAAGTTTACTGAAATTTTTATTACTATCGAAATTTTCTCAAAATTGAATTTCTATAGAAAATTTTGTCAAAATTTGATTTTTAGAAACAATTTTGTCAACATTTTATTTTTGTAGGAAGTTTTGTCAATTTTTTATTTCTATAGAGAATTTTGTCAAAATTTTATTTCTATAGAAAACTTTGTCAAAATTTTATTTCTATGGAGAATTTTGTTAAAACTTTATTTCCATAGTAAATTTTGCCAAAATTTGTTTATTATTTTCAGAAAATTTTTTTACTATAGAAAATTTTCTGAAAATTTTATTACTATCAAAAATGTTCTCGAAATTGAATTTCTATAGAAAATTTTGTCAAAATTTTATTTCTATAGAAAATTTTGTCAATATTTTATTTCTATAAAAAGTTTTGTCAAAATTTTATTTCTATCGAAAACTTTGCCACCATTTTATTTCTTCAGAAAATTTTTGCAATTTTTATTTCTATAGAAAATTTTATTTCTAAAGAAAATTTTCTCAAATTTTTTTTCTATAGAAAATTTTGTCAAAATTGTATTAAATTCTGAAAATTTTATTACTATAGAAAACTGCCAACATTTTATTTCTATAGACAATTTTCTAAAAATTTTATTACTATCTAAAATTTTCTCGAAATTGAATTTCTATAGAAAATTTTGTCAAAACTTTATTTTTACAGACATTTTTGTCAAAATTTTATTTCTATAAAAAATTTTGTCAAAATTTTATTTCTATAGAAAACTTTGCCAACATTTTATTTCTTCAGAAAATTTTTGCAATTTTTATTTCTATAGAAAATTTTCTCAAATTTTTTTCTATAGAAAATTTTCTTAAAATTTTATTTCTAAAGAAAATTTTCTCAAAATTTTATTTCTATAGAAAATTTTGTCAAAATTTTATTAAATTCTGAAAATTTTATTACTATAGAAAACTGCCAACATTTTATTTTTATAGAAAATTTTCTGAAAATTTTTTTTACTATAGAAAACTTTCTGAAAATTTTATTACTATCGAAAATGTTCTCGAAATTGAATTTCTATAGAAAATTTTGTCAAAATTTTATTTTTACAGACATTCTTGTCAAAATTGTATTTCTATAGAAAATTTTGTCAAAATGTTATTTCTATAAAAAATTTTGTCAAAATTTTATTTCTATAAAAAACTTTGCCAATATTTTATTTCTTAAGAAAATTTTTGCAATTTTTATTTCTATATAAAATTTTCTCAAATTTTTTTCTATTGAAAATTTTCTTAAAATTTTATTTCTAAACAAAATGTTTTCAAAATTTTATTTCTATAGAAAATTTTGTCAAAATTTTATTAAATTCTGAAAATTTTATTACTATAGAAAACTGCCAACACTTTAATTTCTATAGAAAATTTTCAGAAAATTTTTTTACTATAGAAAATTTTCTGAAAATTTTATTACTTCGAAAATGTTCTCGAAATTGAATTTCTATAGAAAATTTTGTAAAAACTTTAATTTTGCAGACATTTTTGTCAAAATTTTTTTTCTATAGAAAATTTTGTCAAAATTTTATTTCTATAAAAAATTTTGTCAAAATTTTATTTCTATAGAAAACTTTGCCACCATTTTATTTCTTCAGAAAATTTTTGCAATTTTTATTTCTATAGAAAATTTTCTCAAAATTTGTTTTCTATAGAAAATGTTCTTAAAATTTTATTTCTAAAGAAAATTTTCTCAAAATTTTATTTCTATAGAAAATTTGTCAAAATTTTATTAAATTCTGAAAATTTTATTACTATAGAAAACTGCCAACATTTTATTTCTATAGTAAATTTTCTGAAATTTTTTTTTACCATAGAAAATTTTCTGAAAATTTTATTACTATCAAAAATATTCTCGAAATTGAATTTCTATAGAAAATTTTGTCAAAATTTTATTTTTACAGACAATTTTTTAAAATTTTATTTCTATAAAAAATTTTGTCAAAATTTTATTTCTATAAAAAATTTTGTCAAAATTTTATTTCTATAAAAAATTTTGTCAAAATTTTATTTCTATAGAAAACTTTGCCAATATTTTATTTCTATAGAAAATTTTCTCAAATTTTTTTCTATAGAAAATTTTCTTAAAATTTTATTTCTAAAGAAATTTTTCTCAAAATTTTATTTCTATAGAAAATTTTATCAAAATTTTATTAAATTCTGAAAATTTTATTATTATAGAAAACTGCCAACACTTTAATTTCTATAGAAAATTTTCAGAAAATTTTTTTACTATAGAAAATTTTCTGAAAATTTTATTACTATCGAAAATGTTCTCGAAATTGAATTTCTATAGAAAATTTTGTAAAAACTTTATTTTTACAGACATTTTTGTCAAATTTTTTTTCTATAGAAAATTTTGTCAAAATTTTATTTCTATAAAAAATTTTGTCAAAATTTTATTTCTATAGAAAACTTTGCCAACATTTTATTTCTTCAGAAAATTTTTGCAATTTTTATTTCTATAGAAAATTTTCTCAAAATTTGTTTTCTATAGAAAATGTTCTTAATATTTTATTTCCAAAGAAAATTTTTTCAAAATTTTATTTCTAAAGAAAATTTTTTCAAAATTTTATTTCTATAGAAAATTTTGTCAATTTTTTATTAAATTCTGAAAATTTTATTACTGTAGAAAACTGCCAACATTTTATTTCTATAGAAAATTTTCTGAAAATTTTTTTACTATAGAAAACTTTCTGAAAATTTTATTACTATCGAAAATGTTCTCGAAATTGAATTTCTATAGAAAATTTTGTCAAAATTTTATTTTTACGGACAATTTTGTCAAAATTTTATTTCTATAGAAAATTTGTCAAAATTTTATTTCTATAAAAAATTTTGTCAAAATTTTATTTCTATAGTAAGCTTTGCCAACATTTTATTTCTTCAGAAAATTTTTGCAATTTTTATTTCTATAGAAAATTTTCTTAAAATTTTATTTCTAAAGAAAATTTTCTCAACATTTTATTTCTATAGAAAATTTTGTCAAAATTTCATTACTATAGAAAACTTTGTAAAATTTTATTACTATAGTAAATTTTGCCAACATTTTATTTCTATAGAAAATTTTCTGAAAATTTTGTTATTATAGAAAATGTTCTGAAAATTTTATTACTGTCGAAAATGTTCTCGAAATTGAATTTCTATAGAAAATTTTGTCAAAATTTTATTTTTACAGATAATTTGGTCAAAATTGTATTTCTATAGAAAATTTTCTCAAAATGTTATTTGTATGGAAATTTTTGTCAACATTTTATTTCTATAGAAAATATTATTAAAATTGTATTTTTATAAAAAATGTATTTCTTTGGGTCCTGTGGGTTCATGTTGAGGTCATTGGTCCTACTTTATCTACTTAAATATGTTCTCTATATCATTAAAGGCCTATGTCCCTTAACAAATCTTACCTTACACCAATTTACCTCCAAACACCATAATTCCCATTAGGTAGTGCAGCAAGAGCACATGGTCCATTTCATGTTTTCCATGAACCCAATTGTGGCCAAAAGTTATTCACCATTGAAAATTCCTCTTCATATTGCCTTTCCAAAAATCATCATTTAATGAGCACTGCATTCCGTTGTGTGCCTGGGTGTGCGGTCTAGTGATCACAAAAACATCCAAATCCGGCATCAAAAGCAGTACTAACAACGCCATTCCATTCGAATTAATGGCCTACACCACGGAGATGGTTAACTGCATCCTAAGGAGAAAACGAAAAAAAAACTTTTGAGTTTGGATAATTGTGCCACTCGAACAAAACGGATATCGTCAAATCATTAAAAGGCACAAGAGTTGCCCGTTGTAGTAGCAAAGGCACAATACGGAATTGGCAACTGGACTATGTTGGTCCGTCTCAATGCTGAAAACATGTTTGCCATTCTAAGAGCATACAAAGCGCATTGGTAACATTTTGTGGAAAATTTTGAATGTAGTCGTCGTTTGGGTAGCATTGAAGCTCAATTGTTTGCCAGAGACCTACGTGAACTGAGGCCGCACTTGGTTTATCCTTGCAACAGTTCATATTTGTTGCAGTTCAAATCTTTTCATTTTCATTTTAAGTGGACGCCATGACATGTTAATCCTTTCTGTGTGTTTCTTATTTCAAACTGCAATTGACCACTGACACAGACGGATAATTACTGTTAGCTTATTTGGTATTCATGAGACGATCAACGGAATCTGGTAAAAACCGAAGAGAACAATGCATTCGACTATGAAAAACATAAAGCGGAAAATTTTACAGCTCTCAGAGTAGAGGAACATTTTTATGGTATACAAGGCCACCAATGCAGCCAGGCCAAATCTTATATAGCGGTATACTAAAACTCATATTATACACCCTATACAAAACTATATGCATCCATTCATACATCTTTCAATCCTGGCGAGTGTATATTTCCACAATGTTCACCATACATCTGGATCTAAAGAGATGACTTTTATAGGTCTTATATACTAACCTCAATTGGATAAAATCTTTATATCAAATAACCCTTGTTTGGTTTTCCGCAATGTATGTTTGTTTTCAATTTAACATTAAATTTTGTTACCTGTTGTTTTCCAAGCACTTATGATTAAACAATTACATGTGAATAAATAATTACAAAACAAAAAATGTTCCTCTTTAATATAGGCATCCATAATAATGGACACTAGCCATTGAAAAATTACATATCTCATATGAAATTACTACCTTTTTTTTTTGGAAAAAAGCAACGAAATTTTTTTTCCTATCGGTTTACGCTTTCCAATTAATATTTCAACAGTAACCGCATGCAAAAACATTGGACATCATTCACACATTCCGCAGCCATTGAATTACATTTAGGGATATGAGCAATTCCTAGAATAGTTAGTTATGTTAAAATGGCGTGAAACCACAAAAGAAAATTCTAAAAAAATTTTATTTCTATAGAATATTTTGTAAAAATTTTATTTCTATAGAAAATTTTATTCAAATTTTATTTCCATAGAAAAATTTGTCAAAATATTATTTCTATAAAAAATTTTAACAAAATATTATTTCCATAGAAATTTTGTCAAAACTTTATTTCTATTAAAAAGTTTGTCATTTTACTCGATAAAATTTATTTCTATAGAAAATTTTATTTCTATAGAAAATTTTGTCAAAACTTTATTTTTTTATTTATAAAATTTTCTTAAAGTTTTATTTGTCATAGTATTTATTGTCAAAATTTTGTTCCAATAGAACATTTTGTCAAATTTTTATTTTATAAAAAATTTTTGCAAAATTATATTTTTATAGAACTTTTTTCAAACTTTTATTTCAACAAAAATTTTCTCAAAATTTTATTTCTATCGAAAATTTTGTCACAATTTTATTTCTATAGAATATTTTGTCAAAATTTTATTTCTATAGAAAATTTTCACAAAAATTTTATTTCTATAGAAAAAAATGTATTTCTATAGAAAAAATTTTCTCAAAATTTTATTTCTATCGAAAATTTTGTCACAATTTTATTTCTATAGAATATTTTGTCAAAATTTTATTTCTATAGAAAATTTTCACAAAAATTTTATTTCTATAGAAAAAAATGTATTTCTATAGAAAATTTTGTCACAATTTTATTTCTATAAAAATATTGTCAATTTTTTTTTTTCTACAGAAAATTTTGTCCCAATTTGATTTCCACATAAAAATTTCTCAAAATTTTATTTCTATAGAAAATTTTGTCAAAATTTTATTTCTGTAGAAAATTTTGTCAAAATGTTATTTCTATAGAAAAATTTGTCGATCTTATTCTATAGAAAATTTTGCCAAATTTTATTTCTATAGAAAATTTTGTCAAAATTGTATTTCTATAGATATTTTTTTCAAAATTTTATTTCTATAGAAAATCTTGTCAACATTTTATTTCTATAGATAATTTTGTCAAAATTTTATTTCTATAGAAAATTTCGTCAAAATTTTATTTCTATCGAAAATTTTGCCAAAATTTTATTTCTATAGAAAATTTTGTCAAAATTTTATTTCTATAAAAAATTTTGTCAAAATTTTTTATCTATAGAAAATTTTCTTAAAGTTTTATTTTTCTAAAGTTTTTATTGTGAAAATTTTGTCAACATTTTATTTTATAAAAAAATTTTGCAAAATTATATTTTTATAGATCTTATTCTCAAACTTTCATTTCTACAAAAAATTTTCTCAAAATTTTATTTCTATCGAAAATTTTGTCACAATATTATTTCTGTAGAATATTTGGTCAAAATTTTATTTATACAGAAAATTTTGTCAAAATTTTATTTCTATAGAAAATGTTGTCTAAATTTTATTTCTGTAGAAAATTTTGTAAAAATTTAATTTCTATTGAAATTGTGTCAAAAATTTTATTTCTATAGAAAATTTTGTCAAAATTTTATTTCTATAGAAAATTTTCTTAAAGTTTTATTTGTCAAAGTTTTTATTGCCAAGTTTTGTTCCAATAGAAAATTTTGTCAAAATTTTATTTTATAAAAAATTTTTGCTGGATTTTTTTTATACATTCATATATTTTCTCAAACTTTTATTTCTACAAAAAATATTCTCTAAATTTTATTTCTATCGAAAACTTTGTCAACACTTTATTTCTATAGAAAATTTTAACAAATATTTTATTTTATATAAAAAAAATTACTTCTATAAAAAATTTTGTCCACATTTTATTACTGTAGAATTTGTTGTCAAAATTCAATTTCTATAGAAAATTTTGTCAAAATTTTATTTCTATAAAAATTTTGTCAAAATGTTATTTCTATATAAAATTTTGTCGAATTTTGTTTCTGTAGAAAATTTTGCCAAATTTTATTTCTGTAGAAAATTTTGTCAAAATTTTACTTCTATAGAAAATTTTGTCAAAATTTTATTTCTATAGAAAATTTTGTAAAAATTTCATTTCTATATAAAATTTTGACAAAATTTTATTTCTATAAAAAGTTTTAACAAAATATTATTTCTATAGAAATTTTGTCAAAACTTTATTTTTATTAAAAAATGTGTCATTTTACTTGACAAAATTTATTTCTATAGAAAATTTTATATCTATAGAAAAAATTGGAAAAATTTTATTTCTATAGAAAATTTTGGAAAAATCTTATTTCTATAGAAAATTTTGTCAAAATTTTATTTTTTATAGAAAATTTTCTTGAAGTTTTATTTGTCAAAGTTTTTATTGTCAAAATTTTGTTCCAATAGAAAAGTTTGTCAAAATTTTATTTTATAAAAAATTTTGTCAAAATTTTATTTTATAAAAAATTTTGTCAAAATTTTATTTTATAAAAAATTTTTGCAAAATTTTATATTAATAGAACATATTCTCAAACTTTTATTTCTACAAAAAATTTTCTCAAAATTCTATTTCTATCGAAAATTTTGTCAAAATTTCATTTCTATAGAATATTTTGTTAAAATTTAATTTTTATAGAAAATTTTCACAAAAATTTTATTTCTATAGAAAATTTTCACAAAAATTTTATTTCTATAGAAAATTTTGTCAAAATTTTATTTCTATAGAAAATTTTGTCAAAATTTTAGTTCTATAGAAAATTTTCTTAAAGTTTTATTTGTCAAAGTTTCTATTGTCAAAATTTTGTTCCAATAGAAAATTTTGTCAAAATTTTATTTTATGAAAAATTTTTGCAAAATTTTATATTTATAGAACATTTTCTCAAACTTTTATTTCTACAAAAAATTTTCTCAAAATTCTATTTCTATCGAAAATTTTGTCAAAAATTTATTTCTATAGAATATTTTGTTAAAATTTAATTTTTATAGAAAATTTTCACAAAAATTTTATTTCTATAGAAAATTTTCACAAAAATTTTATTTCTATAGAAAATTTTGTCAAAATTTTATTTCTATAGAAAATTTTGTCAAAATTTTATTTCTATAGAAAATTTTGTTAAAATTTTATTTCGATAGAAAAATTTGTCAAAATTTTATTTCTATAGAAAATTTTTTCAATATTTTATTTCCATAGAAAATTTTTTCAACATTTTATTTCTATTTGTGAAATTTTATTTCTATAAAAATCTGTGTCAAAATTTTATTTCTGTAGAAAATTTTCGTAAAATTTTATTTCTATAGAAAAATTTGTCATAATTTAATTTTTGTAGAAAATTTTGTCAAAATTTTATTTTTATAGAAAATTTTGTCAAAATTTCAATAAAATGACCCACAAGGATACGTGTCATCAATTTGTGTCATTAACCATTGAATGGTAGTATACACTATTTGGCCTTCATCTACATGCAATACTTGAATATTGATACATTTACCCAATTTTTTGTTCAGGTTTGCCCTTTACGTTGATGGTAATCTCAAATAAATAATGCAAAACTAGTATATGTGGACGAATGTTTGGCCAGACCGAATCATATATATCCCTCCACCGTAATTTTGACAAAACTTGCTACAGAAATACAATTTTCTATAAAATAAAATTATGACAAATTTTTCTATAGAGATAACGTTTTAAGAAAATTTTCTATAGAAATAAAATTTTGACAAAATTTTCGATAGAAATAAAATTTGGACAAAATTTTCTATAGAAATAAAATTTTGACAAAATTTTCCAATTTGACTTGCCAGGAGACTCGGTAAATTAAACATGGGGCCGGTGTATATTATGGAGTCTGAGGCCAATATATCGATATGTCACAAACGTAATGACAAAGCTACTGTACCTCTCAATTCTATGGTGGAGGGTATAAAAAATCTGTGTTCAACACTGGTTTCCCATAGTGAAATTTGCTGTGTTAATTAACGAATGTAAATATTATTTTTGTAGCTTAACGCAATTTCGTGTAATTTTTTTCTCTTTCATCCCTACATTTTTAGAGAAGGCAAGGGTTTTTTTTGTTGCATTTTTGTTTTTGCAACTCCTGGTTGTAAATTTTTAATGGGGCCCACAATTGAAAAAAGTGTCATTGTGTCACTTTATAAATGGACACTTCAACGTAATGCCATTTATTTGTCTAACAATTGATTTTCTGCGATACGTAATAAAAATGTTGCAATTAACATAAATAAAAATAAAATAGAAAAAAATGTTTTAGAGGAAAATGTGAATGTGGTTATTTAAGTGAATGGAAAAATTGAGGAAGTTTCTAATGCAATACCCCAGCAAATAAAAAGTAGGAATAAAATTTTTATAAAATTTGTACAAATATATTTATAGAAATAAAATTTGGACAAAATTTTCTATAGAAATAAAATTTTGTGGATATTTTCTATAGAAGGTTAATGTGGGTTGGAATAGGTTAGGTGGCAGCCCATGTATGCTCACTTAGCCTATTCAGTCCATTGTGATACCACATTTGGTGAACTTCTCTCTTATCACTGAGTGCTGTCCGATTCCATGTTAAGCTCAATGACAAGGGACCTATTTTTTATAGCCGAGTCCGAACGGCGTTCCACATTCCAGTGAAACCACTTAGAGAAGTTTTGAAACCCTCAGAAATGTCACCAGCATTACTGAGGTGGGATAATCCACCGCTGAAAAACTTTTTGGTGTTCGGTCGTAGCAGGAATCTAACCCTCGACCTTGTGTATTCAAGGCGGGCATGCTAACCATTGCACCACGGTGGCTCCTATTTTCTATAGAAATAAAATGTTGAGAAAATTGTCTATAGAAAGAAAATTTTGCAAAAGTTTTCTATAGAAATAAAATTTTGAGAAATTTTCTAAACAATAAAATTTTGTTAAAATTTTCTATAGAAATAAAATTTTGAGAAAAGTTTTCTATAGAAATAAAATTTTGCAAAAGTTTTCTATAGAAATAAAATTTTGAGAAAATTTTCTATAGCAATAAAATGTTGTTAAAAATTTCTATAGCAATAAAATTTTGTTAAAATTGTCTATAGCAATAAAATTTTGTAAAAATTTTCTATAGCAATAAAATTTTGTTAAAATTTTCTATAGCAATAAAATTTTGTAAAATTTTCTATAGAAATAAAATTTTGAGAAAATTTTCTATAGCAATAAAATTTTGTTAAAATTTTCTATAGCAATAAAATTTTGTTAAAATTTTCTATAGCACTAAAATCTTGTAAAAATTTTCTATAGGGATAAAACTTTGACAAAATTTTCTACAGAAATAAAATCTTGACAAAATTTTCTGGAGAAATAAAATGTTGACAAAATTTTCTGGATAAATAAAATTTGGACTAAATTTTCTGGAGAAATAATATGTTGACAAAATTTTCTACAGAAAAAAAATCTTGACAAAATTTTCTGGAGAAATAAAATGTTGACAAAATTTTCTGGATAAATAAAATTTGGACAACATGTTCTATAAAAAAATGCATTTTTATACCCTTCACCACTACTGTGGTACAGGGTATAATAAGTTTGTGCATTTGTATGTAACGCCAAGAAGGAAAAGTCTGAGACCCATCGTTTAGTATACCGATCGTCTTAGAATTAAATTCTGAGTCGATTTAGCGATGTCCGTCTGTCTGTCTGTCTGTCTGTCTGTCCGTCTGTCTGTCTGTTGATGTATTTTTGTGTGCAAAGTACAGCTCGCAGTTTTAGTCCGATTGTCCTAAAATTTGGTATAGGTTCTGTTTCGGCTCAAAGACGATCCCTATTGATTTTGGAAAAAATCGGTTCAGATTTAGATATAGCTGCCATATATATATTTCACCGATCTGGTCATAATTGGCGTGTATATTAACCGATCTTCCTCAAATTCCGTACATCAGAATATTTTATGAGTCTCGAAAAACTTGCAAAATATCAGCCAAATCGGTTCAGATTTAGATATAGCTCCCATATATAGCTTTCGCCCGATTTACACTCATTTGCCCACAGAGGCCAATTTTTTGCTCCGATTTAGTTGAAATTTTGCGCAGGGAGTAGAATTAGTATTGTAAATATGCGTGTCAAATTTGGTTGAAATCGGTTCAGATTAAGATATAGCTCCCATATATAGCTTTCGCCCGATTTACACTCAAATGACCACAGAGGCCAATTTTTTGCTCCGATTTAGTTGAAATTTTGCACAGGGAGTATAATTCGCATTGCAGCTATGCGTACCAAATTTGGTTGAAATCGGTTCAGATTTAGATATAGCTTCCATATATAGCTTTCGCCCGATTTACACTCATATGACCACAGAGGCAAATTTTTTGCTCCGATTTAGTTGAAATTTTGCACCGGGAGTAGAATTAGCATTGTAGCTATGCGTGCCAAATTTGGTTGACATCGGTTCAGATTTATATATAGCTCCCATATATATGTTTTTCTGATTTCGACAAAAATGGTCAAAATACCAACAAATTCCTTGTAAAATCGCCACTGCTTAGTCGCAAAGTTGTAAAAATGACTCTAATTTTCCTAAATTTCTAATACATATATATCGAGCGATAAATCATAAATAACCTTTTGCGAAGTTTCCTTAAAATTGCTTCAGATTTAAATGTTTCCCATATTTTTTTACTAACATTGTGTTCCACCCTAGTGTATTAGCCGACTTAAATTTTGAGTCTATAGATTTTGTAGAAGTCTATCAAATTCTGTCCAGATCGAGTGATATTTAAATGTATGTATTTGGGACAAACCTTTCTATATAGCACCCAACACATTTGACGGATGTGATATGGTATCGAAAATTTAGATCTACAAAGTGGTGCAGGGTATAATATAGTCGGCCCCGGCCGACTTTAGGCTTTCCTTACTTGTTTATAAAAATTTTTGTAGAAATAAATTTGTGACAAAATGTTTAAGGAAATAAAATTTTCTATAGAAATAAAATTTTGTAAAATATTGTTTTGTTGTTTGGTACTTTTTTGGTAAAATGTTCTCCCAATTGTGGTAGATTATTTTTGGCTCCATTGGCAATTGTGGTGCGGAGACCGACCTGAAGATGGCTTTATATGGCGGCTTTATATAAATTTTGGCCAATATAGACCAATTTTCGCATGGTTGTTAGAGGCTGTGGTGACACTATTTCAAATCCCACTTTAGTTTTTTTGTTTGTTTTAAATAATCTATTATATTTAATCTAGTTTACACAGTTTACAAAATTGTTTAATCACACATTCAAATACCCCTTTACATGTCATAATTATTACATTACTTTTGATTACATCGTTTAAAAGATATACAAAAAAAAAAAAAAAAATAATAAAAAATAAAAAAAGGTTATATTAATTACTTAATGACAACATTAAATGACATTTAATTTGTGCAAAATAGTTTAATTCATTAATATCATTAATTGTCACAAATGTGACAATGTGTGTATATGCAAGTGTCCATTCAATAATAGGTCAACCATAATTACTACAGTTCAATTCAATCTGATTATGGAGGAGGCCATACACTGTCAGTTATTATGCTATGACCTTTTGCACAAAGTTACAAAGTCCCCAATGAATGAGTTTCAAAGATCTTCATTTAAAACGAATTTTATTTCCCATGAAATGAAATTCGTTAATAAATTTCAAGTTAATAAATTTCACTATCCGCCTCTTGTAAGCATTTAATTGTGAATTCGTTTCCTTTTTCTATAAAAATTCACTTCGATGGTGTAGCCATTACCATCACCATCACCAACATCACACATACACTCACCATTCACATTACATTAACAATAATTAACTGTGGCACATTAACAATTCATTTACTAATTATTAAAAATATATATATATATATATATATATTTGGTATGTAAATAAAATGGAAGAAAAAAACATTATAGTAACTAATGCAGGGATGGATAAAAAGGAGACAGCGAAAATAAAATTGAGGCCTTTTTGCCAAAGGTTGATGAATGTAGAAGAAAAATTAAATAGAAATTTGACAAAATTTTCGATAGAACTAAAATGTTGACAAAAAATTTCTATAGAACTAAAATTTGTACAAAATTTTCTATAAAAATAAAATTTTGACAACATTTTCTATAGAACTAAAATTAAAAAAAAAAAATCTATAGAAATAAAATTTTGAAAAAAGTTTCTATAGAAAAAAATTTTGACACAATTTTCTATAGAAATAGAATTTTAACAAAATTTTCTATAGAAATAAAATTATGTCAAAATATTCCATAGAAATAAAATTTTAAAAAAATGTTCTATAGAAATAAAATTCTATCAAAATATTCATAGAAATAAAATTTGGACAACATTTTTCTATAGAAATAAAATGTTCACAAAAATTTGTATAGAAATAAAATTTTGACAAAAATTTTCTATAGCAATAAATTTTCTAAAGCAATAAAATTTTGTCAAAACTTTATTGCTATAGAAAATTTTTGTCAAAATTTTATTTCTATAAAAATTTTTGTGAACATTTTATTTCTATAGAAAAATGTTGTCCAAATTTTATTTCTATGAATATTTTGATAGAATTTTATTTCTATAGAAAATTTTTTCAAAATTTTATTTCTATGGAATATTTTGACATAATTTTATTTCTATAGAAAATTTTGTTAAAATTCTATTTCTATAGAAATTTTCATTTACTAATTATTAGTAAATTTTCATTTACTAATTATTAAAAATATATATATTTGGTATGTAAATAAAATGGAAGAACAAAACATTATAGGAAATAATACAGGGATGGATAAAAAGGAGACAGCGAAAATAAAATTGAGGCCTTTTTGCCAAAGGTTGATGAATGTAGAAGAAAAATTAAATAGCAATTTGACAACATTTTCGATAGAACTAAAATTTTGACAAAAAATTACTATAGAACTAAAATTGTTACAAAATTTTCTATAGACATAAAATTTTGACAAAAGTTTCTATGGAACTAAAATTTAAAAAAAAATTTATAGAAATAAAATTTTGACAAAAGTTTATATAGAAATAAAATTTTGACACAATTTTCTATAGAAATAAAATTTTGACACAATTTTCTATAGAAATAAAATTTTGACAAAATTTTCTATAGAAATAAAATTATGTCAAAATATTCCATAGAAATAAAATTTTGAAAAAATTTTCTATAGAAATTAAATTTTGACAAAATTTTCTATAGAAATAAAATTCTATCAAAATATTCATAGAAATAAAATTTGGACAACATTTTTCTATAGAAATAAAATGTTCACAAAAATTTGTATAGAAATAAAATTTTGACAAAAATTTTCTATAGCAATAAATTTTCTAAAGCAATAAAATTTTGTCAAAACTTTATTGCTATAGAAAATGTTTGTCAAAATTTTATTTCTATAAACATTTTTGTGAATATTTTATTTCTATAGAAAAATTTTGTCAAAATTTTATTTCTATGAATATTTTGACAGAATTTTATTTCTATAGAAAATTTTGTCAAAATTTAATTTCTATAGAAATTTTTTTCAAAATTTTATTTCTATGGAATATTTTGACATAATTTTATTTCTATAGAAAATTTTTTCAAAATTCTATTTCTATAGAAAATTGTGTCAAAATTTTATTTCTATAGAAACTTTTGTTAAAATTTTATTGCTATAGAAAATTTTGTCGAAATTTTATTTCTATAGAATTTTTTTTTTTAATTTTAGTTCTATAGAAAATTTTGTCAAAATTTTATGTCTATAGAAAATTTTGTAAAAATTTTAGTTCTATAGAAATTTTATTGCTATAGAAAGTTTCTATAGAAAACAAATTTGGACAAAATTTTCTATCGAAATAATATTTTAACAAGGTTTTCTATAGAAATAAAATGTTCACAAAATTTTCTGTAGAAATAAAATTTTGACATAATTTTCTATGAAAATAAAAATTCTGAAAAAATTTTCTATAAATGCAATATCTTTCAAAATTTTAATTTTCATACCTAAAAACTTGTCACTGATGGGAGGGGTCAGTTATTCATTCAAAGAAAAACTTTTTTTATACTCACATAAGATTATTTTTTAAATTTGATAGATTTGTGGTAAAAAAGTTAGTAAAAGTTTAGTGGATTATTTTTGAAATCAGTGGCTGCCATGTTCAAAATTCACTTCTTTTCTAACCAATCATCGTCACTATATATCACAAGGTTATCTTTTTAATTGAGGCCTTTCTGCCAAAGGTTGATGAAACTAGAAGGAAAATTAAATAGCAATTTGACAAAAATTTTGATAGAAATAAAATTTTGACAAAAATTTTCTATGGAACTAAAATTTTTACAAAATGTTCTATAGAAATAAAATTTTGACAACATTTTTTGTAGAACTAAAATCTTTACAAAATTTTCTATAGAAATAAAATTTTGACAAAATTACAATAACATTTTGACAAAATTTTCTATAGAAATAAAATTATTTCAAAATATTCCATTAAAATAAAATTTTGAAAAAATTTTGTATAGAAATAAAATTTTGACAAAATTTTCTATAGAAATAAAATTATGTCAAAATATTCATAGAAATAAAATATTAAAAAAAATTTCAATAGAAATAAAATTTTAACAAAATTTTCTATAGAAATAAAATGATGTCAAAATATTCCATAGAAATAAAATTTTGACAAAATTTTCTATAGAAATAAAATGATGTCAAAATATTCATAGAAATAAAATTTTGACAAAATTTTTTTATAGAAATAAAATTTTCACAAAATTTTTTATAGAAATAAAAATTTGACAAAATTTTTCTATAGAAATAAAAATTTGAGAAAATTTTTCTATGGAAATAAAAATTTGACAAAAATTTTCTATAGAAATAAAAATTTGACAAAATTTTTCTATAGAAATAAAATTTTGCAAAATTTTCTATAGAAATAAAATTTTGCAAAATTTTCTGTAGAAATAAAATTTTTAAAAATTTTCTATAGAAATAAAATTTTTACAAAAATTTTCTTTAGAAATAAAATTGTTACAAAATTCTCTATAGAAATAAAATTTTGATCAAATTTTCTATAGAAATAAAATTTTGACAAAAGTTTTTATAGAAAAAAAAATTTGACATAATTTTCTATATAAATAAAATTTTGACAAAAATTTTCTATAGAAATAAAATGTTAACAAAATTTTCTATAGAAATAAAATTTTGACAAAGGTTTCTATAGAAATTAAATTTTGACAAAATATTCTAAACAATAACAATTCTGACAAAATTTTCTGTAAATTCAATATCTTCAAGAATTTTAATTTTCATACCCAAAAAATGTCGCTGATAGGAGCGCTCAGTTATTCTGTTAAAGAAAAACTTTTTTTTGATACTCACATAAGATTATTTTTAAATTTGTTAGATTTGTTGTAAAATTTTCTTTAAAGTTTGGTAGATTATTTTTGAAATTAGTGGCTGCTGTGGACAAAATTCACTTCTTTTCCAACCAATCATCGTCATAATATATCACAAACTTATCTTTTTACCAACTTTCAAATGTGGGAGCCACCGTGGTGCAATGGTAAGCGTGCCCGCCTTGCATACACAGGGTCGTGGGTTCGATTCCTGCTACGACCGAACACCAAAAACTTTTTCAGCGGTGGATTATCCCACCTCAGTAATGCTGGTGACATTTCTGAGGGTTTCAAAGCTTCTCTAAGTGGTTTCAGTGCAATTTGGAACGCCGTTCGGACTCGTCTCTAAAAAGGAGGTCCCTTGTCATTCAGCTTAACATGGAATCGGGCAGCACTCAGTGATAAAAGAGAAGTTCACCACTGTGCTATCACAATGGACTGAATAGTCTAAGTGAGCCTGATACATCGGGCTGCCACATAACCTAACCTAACTTTCAAATGTGAAAAATGTTATCGAAATCGGTTCAGATTGGATATAGCTCCCATATACCATATATGTATTGTTTAATTTTCACAAAGTTGGTCATATAACCCTTGTGTAATAACGTAATTTTTGTCAATCTCTATAGAAAATTTAGTTAAAATTGTATTTCTATATTAAATTTTCTCAAAATTTTATTTCTATAGAAAATTTTGTCAAAATTGTATTTCAATAGAAAGTTTTCTAAATTTTTTTTCTATAGAAAATTTCCAAAAAATTTTATTTCTATATTGAATTTTCTCAAAATTTTATTTCTGTAAAAAATTTTATTTCTATAAAAATTTTTCTCAAAATTTTATTTCTATACATAATTTTACTTCTATAGAAATTTTTCTAAAAATTTTATTTCTATAGAAATTTTTTTAAAATTTTTACTTCTATAGAAACTTTTCTAAAAATTTTATTTCTATTGATAATTTTAACAAAATTTTATTTCTATAAAAAATTTTCTTACAATATTATTTCTTTAACTCTCTAATGCCCAATCCTGCCTTTAGGCGGGCTTCATTATATGAGGAAGCCTTTAGTAAAACACACCTTAAGCCAACAAAACTTGGGTAAAATAAAAAGAAAATTTCGTTAAAACTGTTCAATAGGCTTTGCAGCATATACTGAATTTTACCGTATAAATTTTTCTTGTGTCGTTTTCTTGAGTTTGTATCATTAACATTGAGTTTTAGTCAGCTGGCAAAAAAAAAATTGGGGCATTAGAGGGTTAAAAATAAATGATACAATGCTTATGTTTACTTATTCCGTAGGGGTGGTTTCGGTAAAAAAATTTATTTCTATATTGAATTTTCTCAAAATTTTATTTCTGTAAAATTTTTTCTAAAAATGTTATTTCTATAAAAAATTTTCTCAAAATTTTATTTCTATAAAAACATTTCTCAAAATTTTATTTCTATACAAAATTTTCTAAAAATTTTATTTCTATGGGAACTTTTCTAAAAATTTTATTTCTGTAGAAAATTTTCTAAAATTTTTATTTCTATTGATAATTTTAACAAAATTTTATTTCTATAAAAAATTTTCTTACAATTTTATTTCTTTAAAAATAAATGATACAATGCTTATGTTTACGTATTCCGTAGGGGTTGTTTCGGCTACGATATAGTCGGCTTCTCCCGACTTTCTGCTTTATTCACTTGTTTTGTCTTCAAGATGTTATGGACGAATTTTCTCAACATCGCTATGAAAAGCTCTGGCCTGATTTGAGCGCGCATTGTTTGCTATTAAATAGGGAGCATCAATGGAAATTCATAGACACGTGTAAATATTATATCACTAACGCACACACACACACATGGATATATACACGTATGTGTATTGTTTTCTAGGTATTCGGAATGAACTTCAATGGGAACAAATTAATCAAAAATTAAACAAAGAAGACCAAAATATGTTTTATATTTGTTTTGGGTATTTTTAATCACTCTTAATGGCACACAATTACTCTCATTAATGTGTATATACGTATGTGTTTGTATAACATCAATATTTACAATTAATAATACTTTCTGTGAGTGTGTGTGCATGTGATGGGTATATCCAATATTGAAAGCAAACAAATACAAATTAGTCGTATAATATGACTTCCCTCGAACGAACAAATAGATACACAGAGTAGAAAGTTTGGTCGGGCCTACATTTTACTTCCAATGAGGAATATGATTACCAGCGACATGTTTAACCCTTTCACTACCGAATAAAACATCATGTTTTCTATAGAAATTTTCTCAAAATTTTATTTCTATAGAAGATTTGGTCAACATTTTATTTCTATTAAAAATTTTGTCAAAAAAATTTTTTTCTATTGAAAATTTTGTCAAAAAAAATTTTTTATTGAAAATTTTGTCAAAATTTTATTTCTTATAGAAAATTTTGCCAAAATTTTATTTCTATAGAAAATTTTGCCAAAATTTTATTTCTATAGAAAATGTTGTCAAAATTTTACTTCTATAGAAAATTTTGTAAAAATTTAAGTTCTATAGAAAATTTTGTCAAAATTTTACTTCTATAGAATATTTTGTCAAAATTTTACTTCTATAGAAAATTTTGTCAAAATTTTACTTCTATAGAAAATTTTGTCATAATATTTTTATACCCTTCACCACTACTGTGGTACAGGGTATAATAAGTTTGTGCATTTGTATGTAACGCCAAGAAGGAAAAGTCTGAGACCCATCGTTTAGTATACCGATCGTCTTAGAATTAAATTCTGAGTCGATTTAGCGATGTCCGTCTGTCTGTCTGTCTGTCCGTCTGTCTGTCTGTCTGTTGATGTATTTTTGTGTGCAAAGTACAGCTCGCAGATTTAGTCCGATTATCCTAAAATTTGGTATAGGGTCCTGTTTCGGCTCAAAGACGATCCCTATTGATTTTGGAAAAAATCGGTTCAGATTTATATATAGCTGCTATATATATTTTTCACCGATCTGGTCATAATTGGCGTGTATATCAACCGATCTTCCTCAAATTCCGTACATCCTCGTATTTAATCGGTCTCGAAAAACTTGCAAAATATGAGCCAAATCGGTTCAGATTTGGATATATCTCCCATATAAAGCTTTCGCCCGATTTACACTCATATGACCACAGAGGCCAATTTTTTGCTCCGATTTAGTTGAAATTTTGCATAGAGAGTAGAATTAGCGTTGTAACTATGCGTGCCAAATTTGCTTGAAATCGGTTCAGATTTGGATATATCTCCCATATAAAGCTTTCGCCCGATTTACACTCAAATGACCACAGAGGCCAATTTTTTGCTCCGATTTAGTTGAAATTTTGCACAGGGAGTAAAATTAGCATTGTAGCTATGCGTGCCAAATTTGGTTGAAATCGGTTCAGATTTAGATATATCTCCCATATATAGCTTTCGCCCGATTTACACTCATATGACCGTAGAGGCCAATTTTTAACTCCGATTTTGTTGACATTTTGCACAGGGAGTAGAATTAGCATTGTTGCTATGCGTGCCAAATTTGGTTGAAATCGGTTCTGATTTAGATATAGCTCCCATATATATGTTTTTCTGATTTCGACAAAAATGGTCAAAATACCAACATTTTCCTTGTAAAATCGCCACTGCTTAGTCGAAAATTTGTAAAACGGACTCTAATTTTCCTAAACTTCTAATGCATATATATCGAGCGATAAATCATAAATAAACTTTTGCGAAGTTTTCTTAAAATTGCTCCAGATTTAAATGTTTCCCATATTTTGATACCCTGCGCCACACTGTGGAACAGGGTATTATAAATTAGTGCATATGTTTGCAACACCCAGAAGGAGACGAGATAGACACATGGTGTCTTTGACAAAAATGCTTAGGGTGGGCTCCTGAGTCGATATAGCCATGTCCGTCTGTCCGTGAACACATTTTTGTAACCAAGGGATTAGGTAGTAATTTAAGGCCAATCAACTTCGAATTTGGCACAAGTATGTGTTTTGTGTCAAACTAGAACCCTATTGATTTTGGAAGAAATCGGTTCAGATTTAGATATAGCTCCCATATATATCTTTCGCCCGATATGCACTTATACGGCCCTAGAAGCCTGAGTATTACCCCAATTTGGTTTAAATTTTGTACTAGGAGTAAAATTGGTAGTATAGTCAAATGTGCAACATTTTATTGAAATCGGTTCAGATTTAGATATAGCTCCCATATATATCTTTCGCCCGATATGGACTAATACGGTCCCAGAAGCCAGAGTTTTCCTCCAATTTGATTGAAATTTTGCACAGGGAGTAGAATTAGCATTGTAGTTATGCGTGCCAAATTTGGTTGAAATCGGTTCAGATTTAGATATAGCTCCCATATATAGCTTTCGCCCGATTTACACTCATATGACCACAGAGGCCAATTTTTAACTCCGATTTTGTTGAAATTTTGCACAGGGAGTAGAATTAGCATTGTTGCTATGCGTGCCAAATTTGGTTGAAATCGGTTCTGATTTATATATAGCTCCCATATATATGTTTTTCTGATTTCGACAAAAATGGTCAAAATACCAATATTTTCCTTGTAAAATCGCCACTGCTTAGTCGAAAAGTTGTAAAAATGACTCTAATTTTCATAAACTTCTAATACATATATATCGAGCTATAAATCATATATAAACTTTTGAGAAGTTTCCTTAAAATTGCTTCAGATTTAAATGTTTCCCCTATTTTTTTACTAAAATTGTTTTCCACCGTAGTGCATTAGCCAACTTAAATTTTGAGTCTATAGATTTTGTAAAAGTCTATCAAATTCTGTCCAAATCGAGTGATATTTAAATGTATATATTTGGGACAAACCTTTATATATAGCATCCAACACATTTGACGGATGTGATATGGTATCGAAAATTTAGATCTACAAAGTGGTGCAGGGTATAATATAGTCGGCCCCGCCCGACTTTAGACTTTCCTTACTGTTTTTCTATAGAAAATTTTGTCAAAATATTATTTATATAGAAAATTTTGTCAAAATATTTTTTTCTATAGAAAATGTTGTCAACATTTTATTTCTATAAAAAAGTTTTCCAAAATATTATTTCTATAGAAAAGTTTGCCAAATTTTATTTCTATAGCAAATTTTGTCAAAATTTTATTTGTATAGAAAATTTTGTAAAAATTTTATTTCTATAGAAAATTTTGTCAACATTTTACTTCTATAGAAAATTTTGTCAAAATTTTATTTCTATAGAAAATTTTGTCAAAATATTATTTCTATAGAAAATTTTGTCAAAATATTTTTTTCTTTAGAAAATTTTGTCAACATTTTATTTCTATAAAAAAGTTTCCCAAAATATTATTTCTATAGAAAATTTTGCCAAATTTTATTTCTATAGAAAATTTTGTCAAAATTTTATTTCTATAGAAAATTTTGTCAAAATTTTATTTCTTCAGAAAAATTTTGTCAAAATTTTACTTCTATAGAAAATTTTGTCAAAATTTTATTTCTATAGAAAATTTTGTCAAAATGTTACTTCTATAGAAAATTTTGTCAAGATTTTATTTCCATAAGAAAGTTTTGTTAAAATTTTATTTCTATGTAAAATTTTTGCTCTTGGGAGAGCATATTTCATCCAGTTCGGGTTTAATTTGATGCGTGGTGTTAGTTTATCCCTTCCCTTGAAATTTGGCCTTCTAGTTACCAAGCAAAAATGGGTTCGTATCTTTTCATTTAATATACATCCCATAATCAATAGGAACCTTTATGACCACAGAGTTCACAATTTAATTCACTTAAGCATCAATTTTCCCTATTGTATATGATGAATTTGGTATTGTTCAAAAATATTTCCCTCATGATTTCTCTCCATCTATGTTGATTTCATTTCAACTTATATCAATGTTTCCAACTATTACCAATCGAAAGTCAAATTTTATGTTAATTTTGTTTTATAAAGCGACTCTCTATTCCATTTGGAAAAATGAAGAGTGACATATTTTTGATAGTTTTACCATTGAATTTGAAGGAGGAACCCAAACTCTCTTTAACATCCCAACAACTGTCAAAACAATCATTTTCGCATCATCATCCCCTGGGATTGAGTTTTTATTATTGTCAAGAAAAAGAAAAACAATAACCGAATGGGGGGGAGGGCGGTGCGATGTGACGAAAAATAAGAAAAAAACAAAAACTAGAGGAAAAAGAATAAAGTCAACAAAGTTTTTATGTGTATAGAAAAAGTTTTTATAAACAAAACAATATTATAGTAATGCGTGTGGTTCTCATTCCGTTTGTAACACAAAGATATATAAATATTTGACTATATAAGATTTTTTTATATGTATAAAAATTCTTATACAGAAATAAAATTGTGACAAAATTTTCGTTAGCAATACCATTTCGACAAAATTTTCTATAGAAATAAAATTTTGAGAAAATGTTGGCAACATTTTTAATACTTATAAAATTTTTAAAAATTTTGATATAGAAGTAAAATTTTGACCAAATTTTCTATAGAAATAAAATTTTGACAAAATTTCCTATAGAGATACAATACTGACAATTTTCCCTTTAGAAATAAAATTTTGACAAAATTTTCTATAGAAATACAATTTTGACAAAATTTTCTATAGACATAAAATTTTGAAAAAAATTTCTAAAAAAATATAATTTTGAAAAAAATTTCTATAGATATAAAATTTTGAGAAAATATTGGCAAAATTTTCAATAGAAATAACATTTTGAAAAATTTTTATATCGAAATAAAATGTTTACCAAATTTTCTATAGAAATTAAATTTTGACAAAATTTCCTATAGAAACTAAATTTTGACAAAATTTTGTATAGAAATACAATTTTCTATAGAGATACAATACTGACAACGTTCCCTTTAGAAATAAAATTTTGACATAATTTTCTATAGAAATAAAATTTTGACAAAATAAACAAGTAAGAAAAGTCTAAAGTCGGGCGGGGCCGACTGTATTATACTCTGCACCACTTTGTAGATCTACATTTTCGATACCATATCACATCCGTCAAATGTGTTGGGGGGGGCTATATATAAAGGTTTGTCCCAAATACATACATTTAAATATCACTCGATCTGGACAGAATTTGATTGACTTCTACAAAATCTATAGACTCAAAATTTAAGTCGGCTAATGCAGTAGGGTGGAACACGATCTGAAGCAATTTTAAGGAAACTTCGCAAAACTTTATTTATGATTTATCGCTCGATATATAAGTATTAGAAATTTAGAAAAATTATAGTCATTTTTACAACTTTTCGACTAAGCAGTGGTGATTTTACAAGGAAAATGTTGGTATTTTGACCATTTTTGGCGAAATCAGAAAACCATATATATGGGAGCTATATCTAAATCTGAACCAATTTCAACCAAATTTAGCACGCATAGCTAAAATGCTAATTCTACTCTCTGTGCAAAATTTCAACTAAATCGGAGTTAACAATTGGCCTCTGTGGTCATATAAGTGTAAATCGGGCGAACGATATATAAGGGAGCTATATCTAAATCTACACTACACTACCAATTGTACTCCTTTCAACCAAATTGGGGTAAAACTCTGGCTTCTGGGGCCATATAAGTCCATATCGGGCGAAATATATATATGGGAGCTATATCTAAATCTGAACCGATTTCTTCCAAAATCAATAGGAATCTATTCTGAGCCAAAACATATACTTGTGCCAAATTTGAAGTCGATTGGACTAAAACTGCGACCTAGACTTTGATTACAAAAATGTGTTCACGGACAGACGGACATGGCTATATCGACTCAGGAGCCCACCCTGAGCATTTTGGTCTCCTTCTGGGTGGTGCAAACATATGCACTAACTTATAATACCCTGTTCCACAGTGTGGCGCAGGGTAGGTTAGGTTAGGTTATGTGGCAGCCCGATGTATCAGACTCACTAAGACTATTCAGTCCATTGTGATACCACAGTGTTGAACTTCTCTCTTATCACTGAGTGCTGTCCGATTCCATGTTAAGCTCACTGACAAGGGACCTCCTTTTTATAGCCGATTCCGAAAGGTATAATAAATAAATAAATACAGAAATAAATTTTTGAAAAAAATTTGATAGAGATAAAATTCTGACAAAATTTTCTCTGGAATTAAAATTTTGATAGAAATAAAATTTTAACAAAATTTTCTATAAAAATAAAAAGTTGACAAAATTTGTTCTGTAGTTATAAATTTTTAACAAATTTTTCTATAGAAATAAAAGTTTGACAAAATTTTCTATAAAAATAAAATTTTGAAAAAAAATTCTACAAAAATAAAATTTTGACAAAATTTTCTAAATCAATAAAATTTTGCTAATATTTTCTATAGCAATAAAAATTTGGATAAATTATTTATAGATATTAGATTTTGACAAAATTTTCTATAAAAATAAAATTCTGTAAAATATTCCATAGAAATAAAATTTTTATAAGATTTTCTTAAGAAATAACAAATTGACAAAATTTTCTATAGAAATAAAATTTTGACAAAATATTCTATGGAAATAAAATTTTGACAAAATATTCTATGGAAATAAAATTTTGACAAAATTTTCTATAGAAATTAAATTAAGACAAAATTTTCTATAGAAATAAAATTTTGTCAAAATAAATAAATAGAGAAAAAAATTTGAAAAAATGTTGATAGAGATAAAATTCTGACAAAATTTTCTCTGGAATTAAAATTTTGATAGAAATAAAATTTTAACAAAATTTTCTATAAAAATAAAAAGTTGACAAAATTTTCTATAGAGATCAAATTTTGACAAATTTTTCTGTAGTGATAAAATTTTAACAAAGTTTTCTATCGAAATAATTGTTTTACAAAATTTTCTATAGAAATAAGATTTTGAAAAAAAATTCTACAGAAATAAAATTTTGACAAAATTTTCTATATCAATAAAATTTTGCCAATATTTTCTATAGCAATAAATATTTGGAAAAAATTTTTATAGATATTGAATTTTGACATAATTTTCTATAAAAATAAAAGTCTGTCAAAATATTCCATAGAAATAAAATTTTTACAAGATTTTCTTAAGAAATAACAAATTGAAAAAAAATTCTATAGAAATAACAAATTGAAAAAAAATTCTATTGAAATAAAATTTTGACAAAATTTTCTATAGAAATAAAATTTTGACAAAATTTTCTATAGAAATAAAATTTTGAAAAAAATTACTACAGCAACAAAATTTTGAAAACATTTTCTATAGCAACGAAATTTTGACAAAATTTTCTATAGAAATAAAATTTTGACAAAATTTTCTATAGTAATAAAATTATGGCAAAATTTTCTATAGAAATACAATTTTGACAACATTTTCTATATAAAAAAAATTTTGACAAAATTTTCTATAGAAATAAAATTTTCTGTAGAAATAAAATTTTCTCCAAATTTTCTATAGAAATAAAATTTTGACAAAATTTTCTATAGAAATAAAATTTTGACAAAATTTTCTATAGAAATAAAATTTAAAAACAATATGCTATAAAAATAAAATTTTGACAAATAAAACTATACCTTGTCATCGATAACTGTTCCTAAGACTCAAGTAATTCCATTATCGATTACAGTCTTTAGTAGAACTTTTTACACAATCCATGGTGTAGGGCACATACTACTTGGCTTTACCTAACTTTCTGCCGTGTGTACTTGTTTTTAGTTACGAACGTAAATACGTTAGAACAAGAACAATATTTTCTCAATCTACCAAACAATTCCAAAGGAACAAAAGTCAAAGAAAAGTTGAGATATATCTAGAATTTTGGCAAATGAGCAAATACATTAGAATGATATACAGTGAAATCTCCCCAAAATGACCACCCACGGTCGCATTAGTGTTGTTCACATGTGGGAGGTGTCCAAGTTTATAGCAAATGTCTCACAAAAACTATTCACTTTAGAGTGGTGTCGCATTTTAAGAGTGTGCAAATTTAAGAGGTTTCACTGTACTCAAATTTGAATCAAAATGGCAATAAAGAACCAATGCCATATTTTATTGTTACGAAACGTTGTGAACACCCAATCGAGGGCATACAAAAATCGTAAATCTTATTTTGAATTTATCAACTTTTAACCAAACAAGGACAGGCAAACCTCTAGATCGACTTTGAGTTTTACCACGACCCATAGAAAATATACGGTATGGGTCTGAGACCAATATTTCGATGTATTAACCCCATCCTATGGTGGTGGTTATAAAAACATGATATTCGATTACATACCATGGTTCTAACGTAGCAATATAATTGAATTGATTGAAAAGTTTTTTATGCCAATTTATTTAAATTGACCATATTGATTACTTGCTGGTAGTTATTCAAGTCAATTATTATGGAATTTCCAGGTCAGAGAATTTGAAGAAATTTTTGATTACATTTAATAAAATTGATGATGGTGAGGCGACTGGAAAAAAAAAATACACTAATAAGTACACAGACGAACAAGTATATATGGCCGTACATTTGGCCTGCCTCAATCTTAAATACTATATCACTATGGGAGGATAGGTAGGATATTTCATGAATACCCGAGCATATCATTGTTTTCTTTGAAAAGATAGAATTTCAGGTGGATTTGATGACAGATACTCTATAGAAATTTTAAAATTTTACACAAAGGGTAAATTAAAATTTTAGCAATGTGTGCTAAAATTGCTCAAAATCGGTTCAGATTTACACAACGTTTTGGGGGGAAATATGGCCAAATTATCCACATTTTTCTTGAAAAATCACCACTGCTAAATCGAAAACTTGTAAAAATGGCTCAAATTTTCCAATACCTCTAATATATATTAATCTACTGATAAGACGAAAATACACAAATAAAAAAAATATAAACTGGTGCTAAAAAACAAGTAAGGAAAGTCTAAAGTCGGGCGCGGCCGACTGTATTATACCTTGCACCACTTTGAAGATCTAAATTTTCGTTACCATATCACATCCGTCAAATGTGTTGGGGGCTATATATAAAGGTTTGTCCCAAATACATACATTTAAATATCACTCGATCTGGACAGAATTTGATAGACTTCTACAAAATCTATAGACTCAACATTTAAGTCGGCTAATGCACTAGGGTGGAATACAATGTTAATAAAAAACAAGTATATACGGCCGTAAGTTCGGCCAGGCCGAAGCTTATGTACCCTCCATCATGGATTGCGTAGAAACTTTTTCTAAACACTGCCATCGAATTACTTAAGTTGCGGTAACGCTTGCCGATGGCAAGGTATCTTAAAACCTCCTAACACCATCTTCTAAATTCTATGTAAGTCCATACGTGGTATATATTAAATCAAAAAAGATCGATCCAATACGTATATAATTCAGTTTGACAAAGTAGACATACAATTTTGACAAAATTTTCTACAGAAATACAATTTTAACAAAATTTTCTATAGAAATAAAATTTTCACAAAATTTTCTATAGAAATAAAAATTTTGACAAAATTTTCTATAAAAAGAAAATTTTGACAAAAATTTCTACAGAAATAAAATTTTGTTCTATAGAAATAAACTTTTGACAAAATTTTCTATAGAAATACAATCTTGGTAGATTATTTTTGGATCGAGTGGCAACCATGATTATGAACAAAATAAAATTTGAACAAAATTTTCTATAGAAATAAAATTTTGACAATGATGAAAATTTTATTATGAACCGAATAAAATTTTAACAAAATTTTCTCTAGAAATAAAATTTTAACAAAATTTTCTATAGAAATAAAATTTTGACAAAATTTTCTATAGAAATAAAATTTTCACCAAATTTTCTATAGAAATAAAAATTTTGACAAAATTTTCTATAGAAAGAAAATTTTGACAAATATTTCTACAGAAATAAAATTTGAACAAAATTTTCTATAGAAAAAAAATTTTGACAATGATGAAAATTTTATTATGAACCGAATAAAATTTTAACAAAATTTTCTCTAGAAATAAAATTTTGACAAAATTTTCTATAGAAATAAAATTTTGGTAGATTATTTTTGGCTCTAGTGGCAACCATGATTATGAACCGATATGGACCAATTTTTGTGTGATTGGACCAATTTTGGTATGGTTGTTAGCGACCATAAACTAACACCACGTTCCTAATTTGAACCGGATCGGATGAATTTTGCTCCTCCAAGAGGCTCCGGAGGTCAAATCTGGAGAACGTTTTATATGGGGGCTATATATAATTATGGACCGATATGGACCAAATCTGGCACGGTTGTTAAAGATCATATACTAACACCATGTTCCAAATTACATCCGGATTGGATGAAATTTGCTTCTCTTGGAGAATTCGCAAGCCAAATCTGGGGATCGGATTATATGGGGGCTATACATAATTATGAACCGATGAGGACCAATTTTTGCATGGTTGTTAGAGACCATATACCAATATCATGTACCAAATTTCAGCCGGATCGGATGCAATTTGCTTCTCTTGGGGCTCCGCAAGACAAATCTGGGGATCGGTTTATATGGGGGCTATATATAATTATGCACCGATGTGGACCAATTTTTGCATGCTTGTTAGAGACCCTATACCAACACCATGTACCGAATTTCAGCCGGATCGGATGAAATATGCTTCTCTTAGAGGGTACACAAGCCAAATCTTGGGATCGGTTTATATGGGGGCTATATATAATTATGGACCGATATGGACCAATTTTTGCATGGTTGTTAGAGACCATTTACCAACTACATGTACCAAATTTCAGCCGGATCGGATGAAATTTGCTTCTCTTTTAGGCTGCAAGCCAAATCTGGGGATCGGTTTATATGGGGGCTATATATAATTATGGACCGATGTGGACCAATTTTTGCATGGTTGTTGGAGACTATATACCAACACCATATACCAAATTTCAGCCGGATCGGATGAAATATGCTTCTCTTAGAGGCTCCACAAGCCAAATCTGAGGGTCCCTTTATATGGGGGCTATACGTAAAAGAGGACCGATATGGCCCATTTTCAATACCATCCGACCTACATCGATAACAACTACTTGTGCCAAGTTTCAAGTCGATAGCTTGTTTCGTTCGGAAGTTATCGTGATTTCAACAGACGGACGGACGGACGGACATGCTTAGATCGACTCAGTATTTCACCACGACCCAGAATATATATACTTTATGGGGTCTTAGAGCAATATTTCGATGTGTTACAAACGGAATGACAAAGTTAATATACCCCCATCCTATGATGGAGGGTATAACAAGTAAGGAAAGTCTAAAGTAGGGCGGGGCCGACCATATTATACCCTGCACCACTTTGTAGATCTAAATTTTCGATACCATATCACATCCGTCAAATGCGTTGGTGGCTATACCCAGCAAAAACTCTCATTACCCGGTAATCTTGTAGATAATCCTATTTAAAAATTAATAACCACTTATTAATTAGCATCGCTTCGGATTACATTTACATAAGCATGTCCTAGGAGGAAAGTACTTCTCCCCAGGCATACTTTCGGCCACAAAATAAGTAGTGCATTTAAAGCATATAATCACCTAATATGTAATGACTTATTCGTAGATACACCAAAGCTTGCAAAATAGCCACTTATTGTCTCAGGCAACCAAATCTCGAAAATATTGATTTCTATCGCCGATCAAATTAATGTCACACTTAAAATAGAAATAAATGTAGGTTGTTTAAGGGAGTTGGATTCGTGAATTACGTTATAATATATCCAATAGCCAATTCACATAAGGTTCGAAATCTACTAAAAGTGGATTTTAAGTCTCTTTTTTATAAGGCAAATGGCATTTGAAATTTAGTTTAAGCGCATTTTGGAAGTGTAATGTCAATGAGGTATAAGAAAGCATTTATTTAAAACATAATATGACAATGTCATTAAACACAAGTATTATGATATATTTGTGATAAAAAAATCTTAACGGAAAAATCTTCAGAATTACCGTTACATTACATATTCTTTTGTGCTCGATTATGTGAATACTTATATTAACTACAACTGCCTAAAAATTTGAGAATAACAATTCGAAAATTACCGAGAAGTATTTATTTTTGTCATTACAAGTTAGTCATTATAACTCGCCGCAATGTAATGCAACGTGTAATGACAGCTTTACTCCTGGTAATGTCAATTGTAATGAGATGTGGTTACCTAGTTTTTGCTGGGTATATAAAGGTTTGTCCCAAATACATACATTTAAATATCACTCGATCTGGACAGAATTTAAATCTGAAGCAATTTTAAGGAAACTTCGCAAAAGTTTATTTATGATTTATCGCTCGATATATATGTATTAGAAGTTTAGGAAAATTAGAGTCATTTTTACAACTTTTCGACAAAGCAGTGGCGATTTAACAAGGAAAATGTTGGTATTTTGACCATTTTTGACGAAATCAGAAAAACATATATATGGTAGTTATACCTAAATCTGAACCAATTTCAACCAAATTTGGCACGCATAGCTACAATGCTAATTCTACTCTCTGTGCAAAATTTCAACCAAATTGGGGTAAAACTCTGGCTTCTGGTACCGTATTAGTCCATATCGGGCGAGAGATATATATGGGAGTTATATCTAACTCTGAACCGATTTCAATAAAATTTGGCACACTTCACTATAGTTCTATTGTTCTTCTTGTGCAAAATTGTAAGCAAATAAGGGTAAAACTGTGGCTTCTGGGCCATATAAGTCCATATCGGGCGAAATATATATATATATATATATATATATATATATATATATATATATATATATATATATATATATATATATATATATATATATATATATATATATATATATATATATATATATATATATATATATATATTATATATATATATATATATATATATATATATATATATATATATATATATATATATATATATATATATATATATATATATATATATATATATATATATATATTATATATATATATATATATATATATATATATATATATATATATATATATATATATATATATATGTATATATATATATATATATATATATATATATATATATATATATATATATATATATATATATATATATATATATATATATATATATATATATATATATATATATATATATATATATATATATATATATATATATATATATATATATATATATATATATATATATATATATATATATATATATATATATATATATATGGGAGCTATATCTAAATCTGAACCGATTTCTTCCAAAATCAATAGGGATCTATTCTGAGCCAAAACACATACTTGTGCCAAATTTCAAGACGATTGGACTAAAACTGCGACCTAGACTTTGATTACAAAAATGTGTTCACGGACAGACGGACAGACGGACATGGTTATATCGACTCAGGAGCCCATCCTGAGCATTTTTGCCAAAGACACCATGTGTCTATCTTTTCTCCTTCTGGGTGTTGCAAACATATGCACTAACTTATAATACCCTGTTCCACAGTGTGGAGCAGGGTATAAAAAGGCCGATTAAATACGTATATAATTAATATTAATGTTTCTATAGAAATACGATTTTAACAAAATTTTCTATAGAAATAACATTTTGACAACTTAAAATCTTGACAACATTCTCTATAGAATTAAGATTTTGACAAAATTTTCTATAGAAATAAAATTTTGCGAAAATTTTCTACAGAAATAAAATTTTGCTAGATTATTTTTGACTCGAGTGGCAAACCTGATTATGATTTTTGTGTGATTGGGGATCGGCTATATAACTATAGACCGATATGGACCAATTTTGGCATGGTTATTAGCGGCCATATACTAACACCACGTTGCAAATTTGAACCGGATCGGATGAATTTTGCTCCTCCAAGAGGCTCCGGAGTTCAAATCTGTCGGTCGGTTTATATGGGGGCTATATATAATTATGGACTGACATGGACAAATTATTGAATGGTTGTTAGAGACTATACACTAATACCATGTAGGGAGCCACCGTGGTGCAATGGTTAGCATGCCCGCCTTGCATACACAAGGTCGTGGGTTCGATTCCTGCTACGACCGAACACCAAAAAGTTTTTCAGCGGTGGATTATCCCACCTCAGTAATGCTGGTGACATTTCTGAGGGTTTCAAAGCTTCTCTAAGTGGTTTCACTGGAATGTGGAACGCCGTTCGAACTCGGCTATAAAAAGGAGGTCCCTTGTCATTGAGCTTAACATGAAATCGGGCAGCACTCAGTGATAAGAGAGAAGTTCACCACTGTGGTATCACAATGGACTGAATAGTCTAAGTGAGCTTGATACATCGGGCTGCCACATAACCTAACCTAACCTTACCTAATACCATGTACCAAATTTCAGCCGAATCGGATGAAATTTGCTTCTTTTATAGGATCCGCAAACCAAATCTGGGAATCGGTTTATATGGGGGCTATATATAATTATGGATCGTTAAAGTGGACCGATAGGACCCATTTGCAATACCATCCGACCTACATCAATAACAACTACTAGTGCCAAGTTTCAAGTCGATAGCTTGTTTCGTTCGGAAGTTAGCGTGATTTCAACAGACGGATGGACGAACGGACGGACAGGCTCAGATCGACTCAGAATTTCACCACGACCCAGAAAATATTTCTATAGAAGTAAAATTTTCACAAAAATTTCTACAAAAAAAAGAATTAACAAAATTGTCTATAGAAATAAAATTCTGACAAAATTTTCTATAGAAATAAAATTTTGAGAAATTTTTCTAGGGTATGATATTGTCGGCTCCGAACGACTTTCTACTTTACTCACTTGTTTTCATTGTTGTGTCTTTACTTTTTAATTGATTTTCTATTCTTTTTTTGAGAAATTTAAATTTTGACTTTAAACTGCCACATGACATATTTTCTAAAACTGGCCCAAAAGAACTTCAACGGAAATGGAAAAAATGATGCTATTAAAATGAAATTTGTGTGAAATTTTTCCGGCTGAAATTTGGTGCATGGTGTTGGTATATGGTCTCTAACAACCATGCGAAAATTGGTCCACATCGGTCCATAATTATATATAGCCCCCATATAAACCGATCCCCAGATTTGGCTTGCGGAGCCTAAAAGAGAAGCAAATTTCATCCGATCTGGCTGAAATTTGGTACATGGTGTTAGTATATGGTCTCTAACAACCAGGCAAAAATAGGTCCACATCGGTCTATAATTATATATAGCCCCCATATAAACCAATCCCCAGATTTGGCTTGCGGAGCCTCAAAGAAAAGAAAATTTTATCCGATCCGGCTGAAATTTGGTGCATGTTGTTAGTATATGGTCTCTAACAACCATGCAAAAATTGGTCCACATCGGTCCATAATTATATATAGCCCCCATATAAAACGATCCCCAGATTTGGCTTGCGGAGCCTAAAAGAGAATCACATTTCATCCGATCCGGCTGAAATTTGGTGCATGGTGTTGGTATATGGTCTCTAACATCCAGACAAAAATTGGTCCACATCGGTCTATAATTATATATAGCCCCCATAAAAACCCATCCCCAGATTTGGCTTGTGGAGCCTCTAAGAGAAGCATATTTCATCCGATCCGGCTGAAATTTGGTACATGGTGTTGATATATGGTCTCTAACAATCATGCAAAAATTGGTCCACATCGGTCCATAATTATATATAGCCTCCATATAAACCGATCCCCAGATTTGGCTTGCGGAGCCTCAAAGAGAAGCAAATTTCATCCGATCCGGCTGAAATTCGGTATATGATGTTGGTATATGGTCTCTAATAACCGTGCAAAAATTGATCCACATCGGTTTATAATTATATATAGCGCCCATATAAACCGATCCCCAGATTTGGGTTGCGGAGCCTCAAAGAGAAGCAAATTTCATCCAATCCGGTTGTAATGTGGAACATGGTGTTAGTATATGATCTTTAACAAGCGTGCCAGAATTGGTCCATATCGGTCCATAATTATATATAGCCCCCATATAAAACGTTCACCAGATTTGACCTCCGGAGCCTCTTGGAGGAGCAAAATTCATCTGACCCGGTTCAAATTAGGAACGTGGTGTTAGTATATGGTCGCTAACAACCATACCAAAACTGGTCCAATCACACAAAAATTGGTCCATATCGGTTCATAATCATGGTTGCCACTAGAGCCAAAAATAGTCTACCAAAATTTTATTTCTATAGAAAATTTTGTCAAAATTTTATTTCTATAGAAAATTTTGTCAAAATTTTATTTCTAGAGAAAATTTTGTTAAAATTTTATTCGGTTCATAATAAAATTTTCATCATTGTCAAAATTTTATTTCTATAGAAAATTTTGTTCAAATTTTATTTTGTTCATAATCATGGTTGCCACTCGAGCCAAAAATAATCTACCAAGATTTTATTTCTATAGAAGATTTTGTCAAAAGTTTATTTCTATAGAAAATTTTGTTAAAATTTTATTTCTGCAGAAATTTTTGTCAAAATTTTCTTTTTATAGAAAATTTTGTCAAAATTTTTATTTCTATAGAAAATTTTGTGAAAATTTTATTTCTGTAGAAAATTTTGTTAAAATTTTATTTCTGTAGAAAATTTTGTCAAAATTTTATGTCTACTTTGTCAAACTGAATTATATACGTATTGGATCGATCTTTTTTGATTTAATATATACCACGTATGGACTTACATACAATTTAGAAGATGGTGTTAGGAGGTTTTAAGAAACCTTGCCATCGGCAAGCGTTACCGCAACTTAAGTAATTCGATTGTGGATGGCAGTGTTTAGAAGAAGTTTCTACGCAATCCATGATGGAGGGTACATAAGCTTCGGCCTGGCCGAACTTACGGCCGTATATACTTGTTTTTTTTTTTTTTAATTTTTTGTTTGTTACTTTACATCATGGGCATCTGGTTATCGTTTTGATTATATTGCTGTCATGTCTTATTGTAATTTCGTCTCCTTTGACAATTTGTGAGAATTGCTTGTTGTGATACCCTTGTCCATGTCTCGAGATGTCTGGTGTGTCTCAATTTTTTGTTTTCTTTCCCTTGAATTTCATTTTCTCCTTTAATCTGACACTTAGGGCTAACGTGGCCACTACATTTTGTTTTTGTTTTGTTTTGTAAAGATATTTGCAAATATATTTATAATAATGGAATATTTTTTATATTGCCCTTTATTAAACAAAGTCTGACTGAGTAGTATTTGATGAAGATGCTTGGCAACGTCTGAGTGAGTTCAACAGTCACTAATATGTCTGGATTTGACTTCTATATAAATGTAAATTAATATTTTCATGCTCAGTTTAATGTGTCATGTATTATTAGCTTTTATGTAATATTGGAATAAAGATTGCAAAGTGATATAGTCGGTATGAAGATAGGTACTGGGTACATGAAGGCCATGATGGTGGTCGAAATAATAAAAAAATAGAATAAAAAAAAAAAACCCCCACATAGAAGACACAAGTCAAGACTGTAATCAAAAACTTCTTAACATTGTCTTATAATTTGCAAGTTAGTACAAATGGAATATATATTAGATAAAACACAAGGCAGATTAAAACTAGTAAGGAATGTCTAAAGTCGGGAGGAGGCGACTATATTATACCCTGCACCACTTTGTAGATCTAAATTTTCGATACCATACCACATCTGTCAATTGTGTTGGAAGCTATATATAAAAGGTTTGTCCCAAATACATACATTTTAATATCTCTCGATCTGGACAGAATTTGATAGACTTCTACAAATTCTATAGACTCAAAATTTAAGTCGGCTAATGCACTAGGGTGAAACGCAATGTTAGTAAAAAAAAAAACAAGTAAGTAAAGTCTAAAGTCGGGCGGAGCCGACTATATTATACCCTTCACCACTATATAGACAAACATTTGTGTTACCATCTCAACTACTTAGAATTTGGGAGCTATATAAAAGTTTGCATTTCCAGATACAAATACTTTTAATGGAAACAATTGTTTGTACTTCTACAAAAACTCTAGAATTAAAATTTAAATCGGCTAACGCTATGGGATGAAACACAATGTTAGTAAAAACAAATAAGGAAAGTCTAAAGTCGGGCGGGGCCGACTATATTATACCCTGCACCACTTTGTAGATCTAAATTTTCGAAGCAATTTTAAGGAAACTTCCTAAAAGTTTATTTACGATTTATCGCTCGATATATATGTATTAGAAGTTTAGGAAAATTAGAGTCATTTTTACAACTTTTCGACTAAGCAGTGGCGATTTTACAAGGAAAATGTTGGTATTTTGACCATTTTTGTCGAAATCAGAAAAACATATATATGGGAGCTATATCTAAATCTGAACCGATTTCAACCAAATTTGGCACGCATAGCCACAATGCTAATTCTACTCCCTGTGCAAAATTTCAACTAAATTGTAGTTACAAATTGGCCTCTGTGGTCATATGAGTGTAAATCGGGCGAACGATATATATGGAAGCTATATCTAAATCTGAACCGATTTCAACCAAATTTGGCACGCATAGCAACAATGCTAATTCTACTCCCTGTGCAAAATTTCAACTAAATCGGAGTTAAAAATTGGCCTCTGTGCTCATATGAGCGTAATTCGGCCGAAAGCTATATATGGGAGATATATCTAAATCTGAACCGATTTCAACCAAATATGGCACGCATAGCTACAATGCTAATTCTACTCCCTGTGCAAAATTTCAACTAAATCGGAGCAAAAAATTGGCCTCTGTGGTCATATGAGTGTAAATCGGCCGAAAGCTATATATTGGAGCTATATCTAAATCTGAACCGATTTCAACCAAATTTGGCACGCATAGCAACAATGCTAATTCTACACCCTGTGCAAAATTTCAACTAAATCGGAGCAAAAAATTGGCCTCTGTGGTCATATGAGTGTAAATCGGGCGAAAGCTATATATGGGAGCTATATCTAAATCTGAACCGATTTCTACCAAATTTGGTACGCTTAGCTACAATGACAATTCTACTCCCTGTGCAAAATTTCAACCAAATTGGGGTAAAACTCTGGCTTCTGGGACCGTATTAGTCCATATCGGGCGAAAGATATATATGGGAGCTATATCTAAATCTGAACCGATTTCAATAAAATTTGGCACACTTGACTATAGTACTAATTGTTCTTCTTGTGCAAAATTTTAAGCAAATTAGGTTAAAACTCTGGCTTCTGGGGCCATATAAGTCCATATCGGGCGAAATATATATATATATATATATATATATATATATGGGAGCTATATCTAAATCTGATCCGATTTCAACCAAATTTGGCATGCATAGCTGCAATGCTAATTCTACTCCCTGTGCAAAATTTCAACCAAATTGGGCCAAAACTCTGGCTTTTAGGAACATATTAGTCAATATCGGACGATATATATGGGAGCTATATCTAAATGTGAAGCGATTTCAATAACATTTGGCACACACGGCTATACTACTAATTGTACTCCTAGTGCAAACTTTCATCCAAATTCGGCCAAAAATCTGGCTCTGGGGCCATATAAGTGCATATCGGGCGAAAGATATATATGGGAGCTATATCTAAATGTGAACCGATTTCAATCAAATTTGGCACACATGACTATACTACTAATTGTACTCCTAGTGCAAAATTTCAACCAAATTGGGCCAAAACTCTGGCTTCTGGGACCATATAAGTGCATATCGGGCGAAAGATATATATGGGAGCTATATCTAAATCTGAATCGATTTCAACCAAATTTGGCGCGCATAGCTACAATGCTAATTCTACTCCCTGTGCAAAATTTCAACCAAATTGGGGTAAAACTCTGGCTTTTAGGACCATATTAGTCCATATCGGGCGAAAGATATATATGGGAGCTATATCTAAATGTGAACCGATTTCCATAAAATTTGGCACACATGACTATACTACTAATTGTACTCCTAGTGCAAAATTTCAACCAAATTCGGCTAAAAATCTGGCTTCTGGGGCCATATAAGTGCATATCGGGCGAAAGATATATATGGGAGCTATATCTAAATCTGAACCGATTTCTTTCAAAATCAATAGGGTTCTATTCTGACCCAAATTGATCACATGTGCCAAATTTGTAGGCGATTGGACTTAAATTGCGACCTAGACTTTGATCACAAAAATGTGTTCACAGACAGACGGACGGACAGACGGACATGGTTATATTGACTCAGGGAACCACCCTGAGCATTATTGCCAAAGACACCATGTGTCTATCTCGTCTCCTTCTGGGTGTTACAAACATATGCTCTAACTTATAATACCCTGTTCTACAGTGTGGCGCAGGGTATAAACATACCTACACTCACATAAAAGTTTGGATCCAAAGTTATGAGCTTCTCTTAAGGATTTTGATATTGATTCCGAGCCAAAAATGCGCCTTCTTTAAAATAAAGACATATTTAGCGACCTACCTGGCTATAAAACTAGGATCAATATAATTAAAGTTAGGCTACAGATCTCATTTATAGAATTTTAATTCTCTTTTCGCGGTTTATTAATAAACCTATTCACGTACAAGCAAATACCAGTTTAAAGATCCAAATTATAAAATATAAATTATAACAAATTATAAAAAAATGTTTCCTTAACTCCTATAGATTCAATATTTCAGTGAATTTAATGACGTTTGCTTTACATAAAAAATATGTTTCTTTACTTTAAGGAAAATTTGCCCTTTTTCAAAGACAAAGACAGAGGGACGGAAATTTCTAAAATGTGTGCCCTAAATTAAAAAAAAAAAAAAAACAAAAAAAAACATTATTAAAGATTATAAATTTTATTTTAATAAAATTTCATTGTTCGAAAGAAATTTGTCGTTAATATTTTTTAATTGCACATCCTAAAATTAAGGTTGCGTAATCTTCAATATGACGTAAACATTTTTTTTTTCAAATCTGATCACTTTTTTACGTTTTTTCTATTTAGCAGTAGTTACATGGCCACGGGCTGTGGCTTTTGCGACAATACTTGGCCAAATCGGCCTACATTTACACAAGTCGGAGCCTCGTCTAAATCTTAACCGTTCTGTGAAAAGTCTGTCATTACAGTGAGTAGGATATGACTACAATATGGGAAAATGTTCACTTAAATTGTTTGTAAAATTTTGGTATTCTGGCCACATTTGCCCAGCAAACAACACAAACCCTCTCCAAAAGAGTAGTGAAAATGTTCTTTTTGGTTGCGGAAGTGGTGCAAAATTGGCACAGAAGCGATGAATTTAACTTGGGCTTGTCATAGGACGGATATCCGCCAACAGCCGTTGCATTGTAATTACATCACTTCTTAAGGTGTGATCCCGGTTATCACAGTTGGTAGAGAATTCTACCAAAATTGGTAGATTTTTTATTGCTTGTTAGATTGGTAGAATTCTTGATGTTTCCGTAGATTTTACAAAACACTTCTCTCCATCTGAGATGTACTTCAATTTTCTATATAATAAATATAGAAATAAAATTTTTCTATAAAAATAGAAAATTTTCTATAGACATAAAATTTATAAAAATTGTATATAAAGAAAAATTTTAAAAAACATTTTCTATAAAAATAAAATTTTGAGAAAAATTTTCTATACAAATAAAATTCTGAGAAAATTTTCTGTACAAATAAAATTTTGAGAAAACTTTCTACAAAAATAAAATTTTGACAAAATTTTCTATAGAAATTAAACTTTGACAAAATATTCTTTACAAAAAGAAAAGTTTCTATAGGAGAATTTTCTATGGAAATAAACTTTTGAGAAAATTTTCTATAGAAATAAAATTTTAAGGAAATTTTCTATGGAAATAAAATTTTGGGAAAATTATCTATAGAAATAAATTGTTGACAAAATTTTCTATAGAAATAAACTTTTGAGAAAATTTTCCATAGGAATAAAATTTTAAGAAAATTTTCTATTGAAATAAAATTTTAAGAAAATTTTCTATGGAAAAAACAGTTTGAGAAAATTATCTATAGAAATAAAATTTTGAGAAAATTTTCTATTAACATACAATTTTGAGAAAAAATTTTTACAGAAATAACATTTTTTGTAGAAATTAAATTTTGAGAAAATTTTCTAGAGAAGTAAAATTTTGACAAAATTGTCTATAGAAATTAAATTTTGATAAAATTTTCTATAGAGAGAAATAAAAATGTTGACAAAATCTTCTATAGAAATAAAATTTTGACAAAAATTTTTATACCCTTCACCACTACTGTGGTACAGGGTATAATAAGTTTGTGCATTTGTATGTAAGGCCAAGAAGGAAAAGTCTGAGACCTATCGTTTAGTATACCGATCGTCTTAGAATTAAATTCTGAGTCGATTTAGCGATGTCCGTCTGTCTGTCTGTCCGTCTGTCTGTCTGTCTGTTGATGTATTTTTGTGTGCAAAGTACAGCTCGCAGTTTTAGTCCGATTGTCCTAAAATTTGGTATAGGATCCTGTTTCGGCTCAAAGACGATCCCTATTGATTTTGGAAAAAATCGGTTCAGATTTAGATATAGCTGCCATATATATTTTTCACCGATCTGGTCATAATTGGCGTGTATATCAACCGATCTTACTCAAATTCCGTACATCCGAATATTTTATGAGTCTCGAAAAACTTGCAAAATATCAGCCAAATCGGTTCAGATTTAGATATAGCTCCCATATATAGCTTTCGCCCGATTTACACTCATTTGCCCACAGAGGCCAATTTTTTGCTCCGATTTAGTTGAAATTTTGCACAGGGAGTAGAATTAGCATTATAGCTATGCGTGTCAAATTTGGTTGAAATCGGTTGAGATTTAGATATAGCTCCCATATATAGCTTTCGCCCGATTTACACTCAAATGACCACAGAGGACAATTTTTTGCTCCGATTTAGTTGAAATTTTGCACAGGCAGTGTAATTAGCATTGTAGCTATGCGTGTCAAATTTGGTTGAAATCGGTTCAGATTTAGATATAGCTCCCATATATAGCTTTCGCCCGATTTACACTCATATGACCACAGAGGCCAATTTTTTGCTCCGATTTAGTTGAAATTTTGCACAGGGAGTAGAATTAGCATTGTAGCTATGTGTGCCAAATTTGGTTGCAATCGGTTCAGATTTAGATATATCTCCCATATATAGCTTTCGCCCGATTTACACTCATATGACCGTAGAGGCCAATTTTTAACTCCGATTTAGTTGAAATTTTACACAGGGAGTAGAATTAGCATTGTAGCTATGCGTGCCAAATTTGGTTGACATCGGTTCAGATTTAGATATAGCTCCCATATATATGTTTTTCTGATTTCGACAAAAATGGTCAAAATACCAACATTTTCCTTGTAAAATCGCCACTGCTTAGTCGAAAAGTTGTAAAAATGACTCTAATTTTCCTAAACTTCTAATGCATATAAAGGGTGATTCTTTTGAGGTTAGGATTTTCATGCATTAGTATTTGACAGATCACGTGGGATTTCAGACATGGTGTCAAAGAGAAAGATGCTCAGTATGCTTTGACATTTCATCATGAATAGACTTACGATCTGCCACAACGTCGAATTTTCAGTGAATGGGCCCTAGAAAAGTTGGCAGAAAATCCGCTTTTTTATCGACAAATTTTGTTCAGCGATGAGGCTCATTTCTGGTTGAATGGCTACGTAAATAAGCAAAATTGCCGCATTTGGAGTGAAGAGCAACCAGAAGCCGTTCAAGAACTGCCCATGCATCCCGAAAAATGCACTGTTTGGTGTGGTTTGTACGCTGGTGGAATCATTGGACCGTATTTTTTCAAAGATGCTGTTGGACGCAACGTTACGGTGAATGGCGATCGCTATCGTTCGATGCTAACAAACTTTTTGTTGCCAAAAATGGAAGAACTGAACTTGGTTGACATGTGGTTTCAACAAGATGGCGCTACATGCCACACAGCTCGCGATTCTATGGCCATTTTGAGGGAAAACTTCGGAGAACAATTCATCTCAAGAAATGGACCGGTAAGTTGGCCACCAAGATCATGCGATTTGACGCCTTTAGACTATTTTTTGTGGGGCTACGTCAAGTCTAAAGTCTACAGAAATAAGCCAGCAACTATTCCAGCTTTGGAAGACAACATTTCCGAAGAAATTCGGGCTATTCCGGCCGAAATGCTCGAAAAAGTTGCCCAAAATTGGACTTTCCGAATGGACCACCTAAGACGCAGCCGCGGTCAACATTTAAATGAAATTATCTTCAAAAAGTAAATGTCATGGACCAATCTAACGTCTCAAATAAAGAACCGATGAGATTTTGCAAATTTTATGCGTTTTTTTTTTTAAAAAAAGTTATCAAGCTCTTAACAAATCACCCTTTATATCTCCCGTCCGATTTGCACTCATATGACCAGGGGGCCCAAAGTTATACTCCCATTTACGTGAAATTTCGCATAGATAGCAGAATTATTATTCTAACTATGCATGCCAAATTAAGTCAAAATTGGTTCAGGTTGTATATAGCTCCCATATATACGTACACCAGAGTTGGGGAAATATGGTCGACTGTTTAATATTTTAGACCCATTTTCAATGGGATTTTCCTCCAATTGACTGGATAGTTTCCACAGAGAATACAAATATGGCCAAAATTCTCACAGTTTACACAAAATTCTGTGATGATTTCCCCATATCTTAGCCATATCCTACACACTGCAATGCCAAAATTTCCACAGAACGGATGAGTTTTAAATAAGGCTCCAAGTCGCCCTACACATATCTTGGCGAGATCTAACCAATATCCTTGTAAAATCGCCACTGCTGAGTAGCAAAAATTGTAAATATTACTCTAATTGTCCTATATCTCGAATACATATGTATCGCCTGAAAAATCATAAATCTCTTTTGTACAATTGCATTAAAATTTCTCTCGCTTCATATTTCCCATATTTTTTACTAACATTGTGTATCATCCCAGGGCGTTAGCCGATTTAAATTTTACTTCTAGAGTTTTTGTAGAAGTACAAAAAATTGTTTCCATTAAAAGTATTTGTATCTGGAAATGCAAACCTTTATATAGCTCCCAGCAAATTTTAAGTAGTTGAGATGGTAACACAAATGTTTGTCTACATAGTGTTGAAGGGTATAATATAGTCGGTTCCGCCCGACTTTAGACTTTACTTACTTGTTTTTAATTGAAATGTATTCAATAAAAAAATGATAGTATCAATCATCAAAGCCAATTAAAAAATTAATTGATACAACTAATTTTTGTGATTGAGTTTTTTTTGTTTTTGATTGATTTTGCTGCATATTGCCTTTAACACCGCAATAAAATTGAGGATGTATAGTTTTATCAATAGGCGTAATTTATCGCTTCGGAAATTTCGACAAAATTTTGAAGGGTGTCTGGGAAAAGAGAAAAGAGAAAATTTCTAGCTCCGCCAATGTCTATAGACATAAAATTTATAAAAATTGTATATAAAGAAAAATTTTAAAAAACATTTTCTATAAAAATAAAATTTTGAGAAAAATTTTCTATACAAATAAAATTCTGAGAAAATTTTCTGTACAAATAAAATTTTGAGAAAACTTTCTACAAAAATAAAATTTTGACAAAATTTTCTATAGAAATTATATTTTGACAAAATATTCTTTACAAAAAGAAAAGTTTCTATAGGAGAATTTTCTATGGAAATAAACTTTTGAGAAAATTTTCTATAGAAATAAAATTTTAAGGAAATTTTCTATGGAAATAAAATTTTGGGAAAATTATCTATAGAAATAAATTGTTGACAAAATTTTCTATAGAAATAAACTTTTGAGAAAATTTTCCATAGGAATAAAATTTTAAGAAAATTTTCTATGGAAAAAACAGTTTGAGAAAATTATTCTATTAACATACAATACAATTTTGAGAAAAAATTTTTACAGAAATAACATTTTTTGTAGAAATTAAATTTTGAGAAAATTTTCTAGAGAAGTAAAATTTTGACAAAATTGTCTATAGAAATTAAATTTTGATACAATTTTCTATAGAGAGAAATAAAAATGTTGACAAAATCTTCTATAGAAATAAAATTTTGACAAAAATGTTTATACCCTTCACCACTACTGTGGTACAGGGTATAATAAGTTTGTGCATTTGTATGTAACGCCAAGAAGGAAAAGTCTGAGACCTATCGTTTAGTATACCGATCGTCTTAGAATTAAATTCTGAGTCGATTTAGCGATGTCCGTCTGTCTGTCTGTCTGTCTGTCCGTCTGTCTGTCTGTCTGTTGATGTATTTTTGTGTGCAAAGTACAGCTCGCAGTTTTAGTCCGATTGTCCTAAAATTTGGTATAGGATCCTGTTTCGGCTCAAAGACGATCCCTATTGATTTTGGAAAAAATCGGTTCAGATTTAGATATAGCTGCCATATATATTTTTCACCGATCTGGTCATAATTGGCGTGTATATCAATATTTTATGAGTCTCCAAAAACTTGCAAAATATCAGCCAAATCGGTTCAGATTTAGATATAGCTCCCATATATAGCTTTCGCCCGATTTACACTCATTTGCCCACAGAGGCCAATTTTTTGCTCCGATTTAGTTGAAATTTTGCACAGGGAGTAGAATTAGCATTGTAGCTATGCGTGTCAAATTTGGTTGAAATCGGTTGAGATTTAGATATAGCTCCCATATATAGCTTTCGCCCGATTTACACTCAAATGACCACAGAGGACAATTTTTTGCTCCGATTTAGTTGAAATTTTGCACAGGGAGTATAATTAGCATTGTAGCTATGCGTGTCAAATTTGGTTGAAATCGGTTCAGATTTAGATATAGCTCCCATATATAGCTTTCGCCCGATTTACACTCATATGACCACAGAGGCCAATTTTTTGCTCCGATTTAGTTGAAATTTTGCACAGGGAGTAGAATTAGCATTGTAGCTATGCGTGCCAAATTTGGTTGCAATCGGTTCAGATTTAGATATATCTCCCATATATAGCTTTCGCCCGATTTACACTCATATGACCGTAGAGGCCAATTTTTAACTCCGATTTAGTTGAAATTTTACACAGGGAGTAGAATTAGCATTGTAGCTATGCGTGCCAAATTTGGTTGACATCGGTTCAGATTTAGATATAGCTCCCATATATATGTTTTTCTGATTTCGACAAAAATGGTCAAAATACCAACATTTTCCTAGTAAAATCGCCACTGCTTAGTCGAAGAGTTGTAAAAATGACTCTAATTTTCCTAAACTTCTAATGCATATATATCGAGCGATAAATCATAAATAAACTTTTGCGAAGTTTTCTTAAAATTGCTCCAGATTTAAATGTTTCCCATATTTTTTTACTAACATTCCATCCTAGTGCATTAGCCGACTTAAATTTTGAGTCTACAGATTTTGTAGAAGTCTATCAGATTCTGTCCAGATCGAGAGATATTAAAATGTATGTATTTGGGACAAACCTTTTATATATAGCACCCAACACAATTGACGGATGTGGTATGGTATCGAAAATTTAGATCTACAAAGTGGTGCAGGGTATAATATAGTCGGCCCCGCCCGACTTTAGACTTTCCTTACTTGTTTTTAGAAATAAAATTGTGACAACATTTTCTACAGAAATAAAATTTTGACAAAATTTTCCATAGAAATAAATTTTTCAGAAAATTTTCTGTAGAAATAAAACAAAGTTTTCTATAGAATTGAAATTTTCTATAGTAAACAGTTTTGAAAAAATTTTCTAGAGAAATAAAATTTTCACAAAATTTTCTATAAAGTTTTGACAAATTTTCTATAAAAATAAAATTTTGACAAAATTGTCTATAAAGTTTTGACAAATTTTTCTATAAAGTTTTGACAAAATTTTCTATAGAAATGTTCACCAAATTTTTTTTAATAAATAAAAGTTTGACCAAAGTTTTCTACAGAAATAAAAATTTGGTATAATTTTTTTTAAAGTTAAAATTTTAACAAAATTTTCTATAGAAATAAAATTTTCTACAAAACTGAAATTTTGACTAAATTTTGCTATACAAAATTTGACCAAAATTTTCTACGGAAATGAAATTTTGACCAAAAATGTGTATAGAATAAAATTTGGACAAAGTGTTCAATAGATATAAAATTTTAGAAAATAAAATTTTGCCCAAATTTTCTATGGAAATAAAATTTAACCAAATTATTTTATAGAAATAAATATTGAAAAAAAATTTCTATAGAAATAAAATTTTATAAAATGTTATATATTTCTATAGTTAAAATTTTCTATATAAAGGGTGATTTGTTAAGAGCTTGATAACTTTAAAAAAAAAAAAAACGCATAATATTTGCAAAATCTCATCGGTTCTTTATTTGAAACGTTAGATTGGTCCATGACATTTACTTTTTGAAGATAATTTCATTTAAATGTTGACCGCGGCTGCGTCTTAGGTGGTCCATTCGGAAAGTCCAATTTTGGGCAACTTTTTCGAGCATTTCGGCCGGAATAGCCCGAATTTCTTCGGAAATATTGTCTTCCAAAGCTGGAATAGTTGCTGGCTTATTTCTGTAGACTTTAGACTTGACGTAGCCCCACAAAAAATAGTCTAAAGGCGTCAAATCGCATGATCTTGGTGGCCAACTTACCGGTCCATTTCTTGAGATGAATTGTTCTCCGAAGTTTTCCCTCAAAATGGCCATAGAATCGCGAGCTGTGTGGCATGTAGCGCCATCTTGTTGAAACCATATGTCAACCAAGTTCAGTTCTTCCATTTTTGGCAACAAAAAGTTTGTTAGCATCGAACGATAGCGATCGCCATTCACCGTAACGTTGCGTCCAACAGCATCTTTGAAAAAATACGGTCCAATGATTCCACCAGCGTACAAACCACACCAAACAGTGCATTTTTCGGGATGCATGGGCAGTTCTTGAACGGCTTCTGGTTGCTCTTCACTCCAAATGTGGCAATTTTGCTTATTTACGTAGCCATTCAACCAGAAATGAGCCTCATCGCTGAACAAAATTTGTCGATAAAAAAGCGGATTTTCTGCCAACTTTTCTAGGGCCCATTCACTGAAAATTCGACGTTGTGGCAGATCGTTCGGCTATTCATGATGAAATGTCAAAGCATACTGAGCATCTTTCTCTTTGACACCATGTCTGAAATCCCACGTGATCTGTCAAATACTAATGCATGAAAATCCTAACCTCAAAAGAATCACCCTTTATATATAAAATTTTAACAAAATTTTTTGTAGAAATAACAGATAGACAAAAATTTCTATAGAGATAAAATTTTAACAAAATTTTCTATAGAAATAAAATTTGAACAAAATTTTCTACAGAAATAAAATTTCAACAAAATTTTCTATAGAAATAAAAATTTGACAAAATTTCTCTAGAAATAAAATTTTGAAAAAATTTTTTTATAGAAATAAAATTTCAACAAAATTTTCTATTGATATAAAATGTCAACAAAATTTTCTATAGAAATAATATTAAAACACACTTTTCTATAGAAATAAAATTTCAACAAAATTTTCTATAGAAATAAAATTTTGGCAAAATTTTCTATAGAAATAAAATTTTGACAAAAATTTTTTTTTTGGAAATAAAATTTCAACAAAATTTTCTATAGAAATAAAATTTTGACAAAAAAAGTTTTCTACAGAAATAAAATTTTGATATATATTTTCAGAAAATTTTCTGTAGAAATAAAGCAATGTTTTCTATAGAATTGAAATTTTAATAAAATGTTCTATAGAAATGATATTTTAAACAAAATTTTCTATAGATATAAAATTTTGAATCAATTTTCTATAGAAATAAAATTTTCTACGGAAATGAAATTTTGACCACAAATGTATATAGAATAAAATTTAGACAAAGTGTTCAATAGATATAAAAATTTAGAAAATAAAATTTTGCCCAAATTTTCTATGGAAATAAAATTTTAACAAAATATTTTATAGAAATAAAATATTGAAAAAAAAAATTCTATAGAAATAAAATTTTACAAAATTTTATATTTCTATAGATAAAATTTTCTATATATATAAAATTTTGACAAAATTTTTCGTAGAAATAACAGATAGACAAAAATGTCTATAGAAATAAAATTTTAACAAAATTTTCTATAGAAATAAAATTTAAACAAAATTTTCTGTAGAAATAAAATTTCAACAAAATTTTCTATAGAAATAAAATTTCAACAAAATTTTCTATAGAAATAAAATTTTGGCAAAATTTTCTATATAAATAATATTTTGACAAAAGTTTTTTATAGAAATAAAATTTTAACAAAATTTCCTATAGAAATAAAATTTTGACAAAACTTTCTATAGAAATTATATTTTGACAAAATTTTCTACAGAAATAAAATCTTGATATTTTCTATAGAAACAAAATTTGGTCGTAATTTTCTACAGAAATAAAATTTTGACAAAATTTTAAGATTTTTTTTTGAGAGTTTTGTGGTAAGATATCTTCAAATTTTGGTAGATTATTATTGGCTCGAGTGGCAACCGTGCTTAGAGTCGTCTTCTAGTTTTAAACTTTTTATTTTTGAAATCAAAATAGAAAAAAGCATCGAAATTAAAAATGATTTTATTAATATTGAATAATTTTTGAGTTTTTTTTTTTGAAACCAGGACAACACAGTTCAATGGAATTTTCTTGTGCTATCTAACTCTAAAAATAAAACGGCTTCAATGAAAAGTATTTTAGCTTTTCGTCATGCAAAAAAATGTTTGTATCAGTGAAATTTGTCTTTTATTGTTTTCTTTTTAACTAAAAAATTGTATTACGTGGTTAGTATATTACAACAGCATGTCTATTTTATGTATGAAATGTTTGTTTTCACAACAATATTTTGTTGTTTACTGTGTATATACTTAAAATTAATACTCCAACGCCATGCTTTACTTGTCTGAAATGATTGCTATTTGAAATACAATATTGACGGAATCACCCATCGTAGTTTCTTCTTCACTTGTTTGTCTCACTGTAGACATCTTGTGAAACTCAAGCACTTGCCTATTAAGCTCAATTAATCCCAAATCGGGTAACACCTTGAAATAAATTTAAAATAATTAATTTTCCATTACACTTTCGGGAAAAATAATCCAAGGTATTCATACTCATCATACACCCCCCTTTAGATGTAAACAATAAATTGTGTAAATAATTCTATTCGCCAAAAATTTGTGCGATTACTACAACGAAAAAAATATTGCCGTGGAGTCAAAGATGTTTAAATGCTTAGCATATCTTTTTGTCAAAAAAAAAAAATTGCAAAAATTTTCTATAGAAACAAAATTTTGAGAAAACCTTCTATAGAAATAAAATTTTCACAAAAATTTTCTATAAAAATACAATTTTGAGAAAATGTTGTATAAAAATTAAATTTCAATAAAATTTTCCATAGAAATAAAATTTAAAAAAAATTTATAGAAATGAAATTTTTGAGAACATTTTCTATAGTAATAAATTTTTTCTATCGATATAATATTTGGATAAAATTTTGAAATAAAATTTTGACAAAAGATTCTATAGAAATAAAATTTTGACAAAATTATCCATAGAAATAAAATTTTGATAAAATTTTATATAGAAGTAAATTTTTGAGAATTTTTTTTATAGAAATAAAATTTTTTATGGAAATAAAATTTTGAGAAATTTTTTCAAAGAAATAAAATTTTGAAAAATATTTTCATGGAACTAAATTTTGAGAAAATTTTTTTTATAGGAATAAAATTTTGAAAAAATTTTCTATAGAAATAAAATGGTGACAAAATTTTTATAGAAATAAAATTTTGAAAGAATAGTCTATTGAAATAAAATTTTATAGAAATTTTGATGGAAACAAAATTTCTATAGAAATAAAAATGTTCAAAATTTTTATTAGAAATACAAGTTTGAGAAAATTTTCTATGGGGATAAAATTTTGAAAAAAAATTCTATAGAAATAAAATGTTGACTAAATTTTCTATAGAAATAAAATGTTGACTAAATTTTCTATAGAAATACAATTTTGAGAAAATTTTCTATAGAAATAAAATTTTGAGAAAATTTTCTATAGAAATAAAATTTTGACAAAATTTTTTTTATAGAAATTAAATGTTGAGAACTTTTTTTTAACGAAATAAGATGTTGAGAAACTTTTCTATAGAAATAAAATTTTGAAAAAAAAAATCAATATCAATAAAATTTTTCAAAAGTTTCTATACAAATACAATTTTTACATAACCTTCTATAGAAATTAAATTTTGAGTATTTTTTATAGAAATAAAATTTTGAGAAATTTTTTTATGGAAATAAAATTTTGATGAAATTTGCTTTAGAAGTGAAATTTGGGAAAATTTTCAATAGAAATGAAATTTTGAGAAAATTTTCAATAGAAATAAAATTTTGAGAAAATTTTTTATAGAAACAAAATTTTGAAAAAAAATCTATAAAAATAAAATTTTGAAAATAATTTCTATAGAAATAAAATTTTGAAAAAATCCTCCATAGAAACAACTTTTTGACAAAATTTTATATAGTAGATTTTTGAGATTTTTTTTTATAGAAATAAAATTTTTTATGGAAATAAAATTTTGAGAAAATTTTTCAAAGATATAAAATTTTGAAAATTATTTTCATGGAACTAAATTTTGAGAAAATATTTTATAGGACTAACATCTTGACAAAATTTTCTATAGAAATAAAATTTTGAATAAAATTTTGAGAATTTTTTTAAAAAAATAAGATCTTGCAAAACTTTTCTATGGAAATAAAATTTAAGAAAAAAAATTCAATAGAAATAACATTTTTTTTCAAAACTTTCTATACAAATAAAATTTTGACAAAACCTTCTATAGAAATTAAATTTTGAGAATTTTTTATAGAAATAAAATTTTGAGAACATTTTTTATGGAAATACAATTTTGATGAAATTTTACATAGAAATGAAATTTGGGAAAATTATCAATAGAAATAAAATTTTGAAAAAAATTCTATAGAAATAAAATTTTGAAAAAAAAACAATTGTCTATAGAAATAAAGTTTTGAGAAAACTGTCTATAGAAATAAAATTTTGACAAAATTGTCTGCAGAAATAAAATTTTGCGTGCTGTTTTTCCCGTGTAAATACTGTATTTTTACTTCCTTCGTCTCATCCAAGATAAAGTAGTCATTAGTAAAGATAACTTTAAGTTATATTTATACACACTTCTCGTAGAGAACTTTGTCTCATAGCTTGCTCTATTCAATTTCTTGACGAAAGTTTTGACAGCAAAACTTTGCTGTCGCACTCAATTCAATTCCTCAAGCAAATATATTAAAGAGCTTAAGCCACTTAAAATTTGCTAAATATTTAATATGGCTTCGAAGACATTTCTTTAACATTGCGATAGGAAGTCATGGCAAATGAACGAGCTGCTCTTTCCTTGCTCTTTGCTGTTGCTTTTTCTACCTTTGTGACTGTTGAGTAAAGTGGCAAATTTTACCTTGGAAGAAATGTGAAAAACAAAAACAAAAACGTAGAATGCCATTCTATGAGATATCTCATAATTTTTTAAGTATTCACCTAGATTTTTCTGCGATACACGCATATCACAAAAAATTTGTCCTTATCGCTATGAAATATAAAGCTGCCTTTTTGGGGTGACATAGAGAGAGAGTTCTTCTTCACTTGTGTCTAATAAAGATAATGGGCCCCACAAAAGATGTCAAGGATTTTTACTTTGTGAAGACTTAAATTCGAAAATACAGGTATGGGAAAATTGAAAATTTAATAAACGTAAGAAAAAGAAGACAGATGATCAGAATTACAAACGCCTTTCACGATTATTCCTAAGTCTGTATAGTCCTCTACAGTTAATATATTATTTCTATTGAAAATTTTTTAAAAATTTTATTTCTAAAAATTTTTGCAAAATTCTATTCCTATAGAAAATTTTGTCAATATTGTATTTCTATAGAAAATTTTGTCAATTTGTTATTTCTTAAGAAAATCTTGTAAAAATGTTATTTCTATGGAAAATTTTGACTAAATTTTCCATAGAAATAAAATTTTTACAAGATTTTTTTAAGAAATAACAAATTGACAAAATTTTCTATAGAAATAAAATTTTGACAAAATTTTCTATAGGAATAAAATTTAGACAAAATTTTCTACAGAAATAAAATTTTGACAAAATTTTCTATAGAACTAAAATTTTGCAAAAATTTTTTATAGAAATAAAATGTTGAAAATTTTTTCTAAAGGGAAAAAAATTGACAAAATTTTCTATAGAAATAAAATTTTGCAAAAATTTTTTCTAAAGGGAAAAATTTGACAAAATTTTCTATAGAAATAAAATTTTGCAAAAATTTTCTAAGAAATAAAATTTTGACAAACTTTTCTACAGAAAATTTTTTTTACTATAGAAAATTTTGTCTAAATTTTATTCCTATAGAAAATTTTGTCAAAATTTTATTTCTATAGAAAATTTTGTCAATTTTGTTATTTTTTAAGAAAATCTTGTAAAAATTTTATTTCTATGGAAAATTTTGTCAAAATTTTATTTCTATAGAAAATTTTGTTGCCATAGAAAATAAAATTTTGAAAAAATTTTCTATGGCAACAAAATTTTCTATAGAAATAAAATTTTGACAAAATTTTCCATAGAAATAAAATTTTTACAAGATTTTCTTAAAAAATAACAAATTGACAAAATATTCTATAGAAATAAAATTTTGACAAAATTTTCTATAGGAATAAAATTTAGACAAAATTTTCTATAGTAATAAAATTTTGGCAAAATTTTCTATAGAAATAAAATGTTGACAAAATTTTCTATAGAAATAAAATTTTGACAAAATTTTCTAAAGAAATTAAATTTTGACAAAATTTTCTACAGAAATAAAATTTTGCAAAAATTTTCTAAAGAACTAAAATTGTGCAAAAATTTTCTATAGAACTAAAATTTTGTAAAAATTTTTTATAGAAATAAAAAATTTTCTAAAGGGAAAAAAATTGACAAAATTTTCTATAGAAATAAAATTTTGCAAAAATTTTTTCTAAAGGGAAAAAAATTTGACAACATTTTCTATAGAAATAAAATTTTGCAAAAATTTTCAAAGAAATAATATTTTGACAAAATTTTCTATAGAAAAATTTTTTTACTATAGAAAAATTTGGCTAAATTTTATTCCTATAGAAAATTTTGTCAAAATTTTATTTCTATAGAAAATTTTGTCAATTTTGTTATTTCTTAAGAAAATCTTGTAAAAATTTTATTTCTATGCAAAATTTTGTCAAAATTTTATTTCTATAGAAAATTTTGTCAATTTTGTTATTTCTTAAGAAAATCTTGTAAAAATTTTATTTCTATGCAAAATGAAATAACAAATTGACAAAATATTCTATAGAAATAAAATTTTTACAAAATTTTCTATATAAATAAAATTTAGACAAAATCTTCTATAGTAATAAAAATTTGGCAAAATTTTCTATAGAAATAAAATGTTGACAACATTTTCTATAGAAATAAAATTTAAACAAAATTTTCTAAAGAAATAAACTTTTGACAAAATTTTCTACAGAAATAAAATTTTGCAAAAATTTTCTATAGAACTAAAATTTTGCAAAAATTTTCTATAGAACTAAAATTTTGCAAAAATTTTTTATAGAAATAAAATGTTGAAAAATTTTTTCTAACGGGAAAAAAATTTGACAAAATTTTCTATAGAAATAAAATTTTGCAAAAATTGTTTCTAAAGGGAAAAAAATTTGACAAAATTTTCTATAGAAATAAAATTTTGCAAAAATTTTCTAAGAAATAAAATTTTGACAAAATTTTCTTTAGAAATAACATTTAAAAAGTTTATTTCTATAGAAAATTTTCTCTTAATTTTATTTCTATAGAAGATGTTGTCAAAATTTTAATTCTAACTTTTATTTGTATAGAAAATTTTAACAACATTTAATTTCCATAGAAAATTTTATCAAAATTTTATTTCTTTAAGACATTTTGTCAAAATGTTATTTCTATAAAAAAAATTTATGAAAATCTTATTTCTGTAGAAAATTATTTCAAAACTTTATTTCTGTAGAAAATGTTGTCAAAATTTTAATTCTAACTTTTATTTCTAAAAAATTTTGCAAAAATTTTATTTCTATAAAAAATTTTGCCAAAATTTTATTTCTTAGAAAATTTTTGCAAAATTTTATTTCTTAGAAAATTTTGTCAAAATTTTATTTTTGTAGAACATTTTGTCAAAATGTTATTTTTTATAGAAAATGTAAAAATTTTATTTCTATAGAAAATAGTTGCAAATTTTTATTTCATTAGAAAATTTTTGCAAAACTTTTCTATAGAAATAAAATTTTGACAAAATTTTCTATAGAAATAACATTTTGCAAAAATTTTCTAAGAAATAAAATTTTCACAAAATTTTCTATAGAAATAAAATGTTGACAAATTTTTCTATAGAAATAAAATTTTGACAAAATTTTCTATAGAAATAAATTTTTGGTAAAATTTTACCCAATTTTTTTGAATAGTTTAGGCTCGAGAGGCATTTGTAGCTTGTAACACATTTTAGTTAAATTGTTTTTTAATAAACCTACGTTTTCTTTCATAGTAAACTCATCCTTTTTTTTGTGTGCTATCGTATTCATTCGGATGATGTAGCTACCCCCCGGTAATACCACCAAATATTGACATTGTTGACTTTATTTATTTCATTTTGTGTGTTTTCATATTCCTGTAATGCTTTTAATAGATGCAACATAACGAGTTTTTATCTCCACAAAAAAAAAAACAAATAATAAAAAAACACTTTCGAAAGAAAATCCATTTAATTACTGAACACTGATAACGGCAACGATGTTGATAATGATTATAATGGTTTTTCATTTGCACTTTGTGGCCTATGCTGTTGTATGTGTTGACATCCGGACGGATACTGGGCCACTGAAGTATATAACAATGAACCTTACAGCGAAATTGAAAACAAATGTGGTTAATAATTTAAGGGGAAACGTTAAAAAGAGAAATGAACATAAAATGATCATCAGTGAATTACAATGGACTACAAATGGACTTAAGGTCATTATATAAGTAATGGTTGGAAAATTACGTTTCCATATAATAGATTGATGATGGATTCCGGCTTCTGATTCTTAGTCCATATTGAGTGAATGAAGGACATATATTATATTCACATACAGATATACAAACAAGTAAGGAAAGTCTAAAGTCGGGCGGGGCCCACTATATTATACCTTGAACCACTTTGTAGATCTAAATTTTCGATACCATATCACATCCGACAAATGTGTTGGGGGCTATATATAAAGGTTTGTCCAACGTTCAACCAAATTTGGCACTCATAGCTACAATATCTAAATCTGAAGCGATTTCTTCCACAATCAATAGGGTTCTATTCTGAGCACAGACACATACTTGTGTCAAATTTGAAGTCGATTGGACTAAAACTGCGACCTAGACTTTGATCACAAAAATGTGTTCACAGACAGGCGGACAGACGAACATGGCTATATCGACTCAGGAGCCCACCCTGAGCATTTTTGCCAAAGACACCATGTGTCTATCTCGTCTCCTTCTGGGTGTTGCAAACATATGCACTAACTTATAATACCCTGCTCCACAGTGTGGCGCAGGGTATAAAAATCACCTAATTTTGTATAATATTGTTATACCCTGCGCCACACGGTGGAACAGGGTATTATAAGTTAGTGCATATGTTTGCAACATCCAGAAGGAGATGAGATAGACACATGGTGTCTTTGGCAATAATGCTCAGGGTGGGTCCCTGAGTTGATCTAGCCATGTCCGTCTGTCCGTCCGACCGTCGGTTTAAATCACGCTAACTTCCGAACGAAACAAGCTATCGACTTGAAACTTGGCACAAGTACTTGTTATTAATGAAGGTCGGATGGTATTGCAAATGGGCCATATCGGTATAGCCCCCATATAAACGGACCCCCAAATTTGGCTTGCGGGTCCTCTAATAGAGAAGCAAATTTCATCCGATCCGGCTGAAATTTGGTACATGGTGTTAGTCTTTGATCTCTAACAATTGTGCAAAAATTGGTCCATATCGGTCAATAATTATATATAGCCCCCATATAAACCGATCCCCAGATTTGGCTTGCGGAGCCTCTAAGAGAAGCAAATTTCATCCGATCCGGCTGAAATTTGGTACATGGTGTTCGTATAGTTATGGTCTCTAACAACTATTCAAAAATTGGTCCACATCGGTGCATAATTATATATAGCCCCATATAAACCGATCACCAGATTTGGCTTGCGGAGCCACTAAGAGAAGAAAATTTCATCCGATCCGGTTGAAATTTGGTACGTGATGTTAATATATGGTATCCAACAACCATGCATGAATTGCTTCATATCAGTCCATAATTATATATTGCCCCCATATAAACCGATCCCCCGATTTGGCTTGCGGAGCCTCTTGGAAGACCAAAATTCATCAGATTCAGTTAATATTTGGTACGTGGTGTTAATATATGGCCTCAAACACCCATGCAAAAATTGGTCGAAATCGGTCCATAATTATATATAGGCCCCATATAAACCGATCCCCAGATTTGACCTCCAGAGCCCCTTGGAAGAGCACAATTTATCCGATTCAAGTGAAATTTGGTACGTGATGTTAGTATACGGTATCTAACAACCATGCAGGAATTGCTTCATATCAGTTCATAATTATATATAGCCCCCATATAAACCGATCCCCAGATTTGACCTCCGGTGCCTTTTGGAGAAGCAAAATTCATCTGATCTGGTTGAAATTTGATACGTGGTGGTAGTATATGATATTTAACAACCATGCCTAATGTGGTCCATATCAGTCCATAATCATATATAGCCCCCCAAAAAAGGATTTAAATTTAATTTAAATTTTTAAATGCAAAAAAAAATTAAGTTTGTCAAGGTATCTTAAAACTTGGCCACATTATCTTCTAAATTGTTAGCTAGTTCATGTGAAGTCTTTGTTGGTCAAAAAAAGGCAGATAAAATACTCATATGGAGGAGTATAAATACCCAGCAAAAAAAATTGGAAGTTGTTTCACAAAAATTTCTTCTTAATAGCATCATTTTTTCCATTTCCGGTGAAGTTCTTTTGGGTCAGTTTTAGAAAATATGCCATGTGGCAGTTTAAAGTCAAAATTTAAATGTCTCAAAAAAGAATAGAAAATCAATTAAAAAGTAAACACACCAATGAAAACAAGTGAGTAAAGTAGAAAGTCGTTCGGAGCCGACAATATCATACCCTAGAAAAATCTCTCAAAATTTTATTTCTATAGAAAATTTTGTCAGAATTTTATTTCTATAGACAATTTTGTTAATTTTTTTGTCGAAATTTTTATGAAAATTTTACTTCTATAGGAATATTTGTCAATTTTTATACCCTCCACCATAGGATGGGGGGTATATTAACTTTGTCATTCCGTTTGTAACATATCGAAATATTGCTCTAAGACCCCATAAAGTATATATATTCTGGGTCGTGGTGAAATTCTGAGTCGATCTGAGCTTATCCGTCCGTCCATCCATCCGTTTGTTGAAATCACGCTAACTTCCGAACGAAACAAGCTATCGACTTGAAACTTGGCACAAGTAGTTGTTATTGATGTAGGTCGGATAGTATTGCAAATGGGCCATATTGGTCCACTGTAACGGTCTATAATCATATATAGCCCCATATAAACCGATCCCGAGATTTGGTTTTGGAGCCTCTTGGAGGAGCAAATTTCATCCGAGTCAGTTGAAATTTTGTACATTGTGCTAGTTAACAACCATGCCTATCTAGGTCCATATCGGTCTATAGTTATATATAGAACTCAGATAAATCGATCCCCTATCACACAAAAATTGGTTCATATCGAGTTCATAATTGTATATAGCCCCCATATAAGCAACCCCCATATTTCAATTCTGGCTTCCTACGTACCGTGCAAAAGTCCATATCGATTCGTAATTATTTGTAGACTTACCTCTACATAACTTTTTTTTCTAATATATACCACGTATGGACCAACTTACAACTTAGAAAACGATTTTAAGAAGTTTTAAGATACCACAACCCAAGTAATTCGATTGTGGATGACAGTCTTTTGTAGAAGTTTCTACGCAATCCATGGTGGTGGGTACATAAGATTCGGCCTGGCCGAACTTACGGCTATATATACTTGTTAATTTTTTGTTCACTGGGTAACCTTTCATATGGAAAATGTAATATTATCCATACACACAAAAAAAATCTGATTCAATCACGATATCAATTGATCCAATTAATTTTTAATTGAAATGTCTTCAATCACAGAAATGATAATATCAATTAAAAAATTAATTGAAGATCAATTAAAAAGTTAATTGATCCAATTAAAAATTAATTGATACTATTATTTTTGTGATTGATTTTTGTTTCAGTTTGTTGAAAAATTTGTTGAATCAATTAAATTTTTAATTGAATATTTTTTAAAACTCAATTAAAATTTTAATTGGAAAAATGTTCGTGAATTTTTTTTTTATACCCTAAACCACATAGTGGTCAGGGTATAATAAGTTTGATCGGCCAAAAAATGTGCCTACCAGAAATATTGATTTTAGACCCCATAAAATATATACCGATCGACTCAGAATCACCTCCTGAGTCGATCTAGCGCTTGGTGTCCGTCCGTCCGTCCGTCTGTCCATGTATTTGTTGTTCACAGGTTTCCGGTCGCAATTATTAACCGATTTTGATAAAATTTGGTACAGGGAGTTTTTTGGGCACAAGGACGAACGCTATTGAATTTGGAAGAAATCGGATCAAATTTAGATATAGCTCCCATATATATGTATCGCCCGATTTCGACAAATGGGGTCACTTTGCGCGTTTTTTCAAACGGATCGTCACCAAATTTGGCAAAAGGTAATCTTTTCCATCGCCCTTCAAGTCTGCAAAATTTCATCCAAATCGGTTCAGATTTAGATATAGCTCTCATATATATGTATCGCCCGATTTTCCCAAATTTGGCCACAAAACCTTTATTTATCAACCGATCTTACTCAAATTTGGCTAAATATAATATTCTATAGCACTAACTATATGTGCAAAAAATCATCGAAATCGGTTCAGATTTAGCTATAGCTCCCATATATATGTATAGCCCGATTTTTCTAAATTTGGCCATAAAACCCTTATTTATCAACCGATCTTACTCAAATATGGCTAAATGTAGTCTTCTATAGCGCTAACTATATGTGTAAAAAATCATCGAAATCGGTTCAGATTTAGATATAGCTCCCATATATATGTATAGCCCGATTTTCCCAAATTTGGCCATAGAACCCTTATTTATTAACCGATCTTACTAAAAGTTGGCTAGATCCAGTCCTCTATAGTACTAACTATATGTGCAAAATTTCATCGAAATCGGTTCAGATGTAGATATAGCTCCCATATATGTATCACCCGATTTTGAAAAATTCGCCCCTAATAACCTTATGTTTGACCATACAGGCCTCATTTCTTAACTGATCTTATTCAAATCTTGCACAAGGTAACTTTTTGTGGTATTAATCAAACCCGCAAAATATTATGCAAATTGGTTCAGATTTAGATATAGCTTCCATATATATGCATCGCTCGATTTTCCCAAATTTGGCCATAGTACTCTTATTTATTAACCAATGTTACTCAAATTTCAAATTTTGATGTACTAGCCGATCGTACTTATACGTACTTGTAGCTCTTACATAAGAATATTGCTCGATTTTTACAAATTTTGATTTATTACCCACACTAATTTAAGGATTTTCTCTTTTTTAATAATGGGCTCAATATTAGTGGCATACTAACTCCGTAGGCGCAATATCAACACAGCCAGTGTTGCTAGAAGAAGGGGAAATTCCCTATATGTAGGGTTTTTCTAATATTTAGCGTCTTGTAGGGACGTAGGGCCACAATGTAGGAAATTTTCACTCAACACAATTTGTAATAATTTTTACATTTTGGTGGCTCTAGAGGAGGAAATTAGAAGCCGGCAAGGCTTGATCTTTAATAATGTGTGGTAAACTTTATTCCTGTTAAAAATTTTGTCAACATTTTATTTCTATAGAACATTTTGTCAAAATTGTATTTCTATAGAATTTTTTTTTCAAAATATTATTTCTATAAAAAATTTTCTCAAAATTTTATTTCTGTGGAATTTTTTCTCAAAATTGTATTTCTATAGAATTTATTGTCAAAATTTTATTTCTATAGAAAAATTTCTCACAAAAATTTGTTTATAGAAACTTTTTCCAAAATTTTATTTTTATAGAGATTTAACAAAAAACAAGTATATACGGCCGTAAGTTCGGCCAGGCCGAAGCTTATGTACCCTCCATCATGGATTGCGTAGAAACTTCTTCTAAACACTGCCATCCACAATCGAATTACTTAAGTTGCGGTAACGCTTGCCGATGGCAAGGTATCTTAAAACCTCCTAACACCATCTTCTAAATTGTATGTAAGTCCATACGTGGTATATATTAAATCAAAGAAGATCGATCCAATACGTATATAATTCAGTTTGACAAAGTAGACATAAAATTTTGACAACAGAAATAAAATTTTCTATAGAAATAAAATTTTCACAAAATTTTCTATAGAAATAAACTTTTGACAAAATTTTCTATAGAAATAAAATCTTGGTAGATTATTTTTGGCTCGAGTGGCAACCATGATTATGAACCGAATCAAAATTGAACAAAATTTTCTATAGAAATAAAATTTTGACAATGATGAAAATTTTATTATGAACCGAATAAAATTTTGACAACATTTTCTATAGAAATAAAATGTTGGTAGACTATTTTTGGCTCTAGTGGCAACCATGATTATGAACCGATATGGACCAATGTTTGTGTGATTAGACCAATTTTGGTAAGGTTGTTAGCGACCATATACTAACACCACGTTCCTAATTTGAACCGGATCGGATGAATTTTGCTCCTCCAAGAGGCTCCGGAGGTCAAATCTGGAGAACATTTTATATGGGGGATATATAAAGGGTGATTCTTTTGAGGTTAGGATTTTCATGCATTAGTATTTGACAGATCACGTGGGATTTCAGACATGGTGTCAAAGAGAAAGATGCTCAGTATGCTTTGACATTTCATCATGAATAGACTTACTAACGAGCCACAACGTCGAATTTTCAGTGAATGGGCCCTAGAAAAGTTGGCAGAAAATCCGCTTTTTTATCGACAAATTTTGTTCAGCGATGAGGCTCATTTCTGGTTGAATGGCTACGTAAATAAGCAAAATTGCCGCATTTGGAGTGAAGAGCAACCAGAAGCCGTTCAAGAACTGCCCATGCATCCCGAAAAATGCACTGTTTGGTGTGGTTTGTACGCTGGTGGAATCATTGGACCGTATTTTTTCAAAGATGCTGTTGGACGCAACGTTACGGTGAATGGCGATCGCTATCGTTCGATGCTAACAAACTTTTTGTTGCCAAAAATGGAAGAACTGAACTTGGTTGACATGTGGTTTCAACAAGATGGCGCTACATGCCACACAGCTCGCGATTCTATGGCCATTTTGAGGGAAAACTTCGGAGAACAATTCATCTCAAGAAATGGACAGGTAAGTTGGCCACCAAGATCATGCGATTTGACGCCTTTAGACTATTTTTTGTGGGGCTACGTCAAGTCTAAAGTCTACAGAAATAAGCCAGCAACTATTCCAGCTTTGGAAGACAACATTTCCGAAGAAATTCGGGCTATTCCGGCCGAAATGCTCGAAAAAGTTGCCCAAAATTGGACTTTCCGAATGGACCACCTAAGACGCAGCCGCGGTCAACATTTAAATGAAATTATCTTCAAAAAGTAAATGTCATGGACCAATCTAACGTTTCAAATAAAGAACCGATGAGATTTTGCAAATTTTAGGCGTTTTTTTTAAAAAAAAAGTTATCAAGCTCTTAACAAATCACCCTTTATAATTATGGACCGATATGGACCAATTCTGGCACGCTTGTTAAAGATCATATACTAACACCATGTTCCAAATTACAACCGGATTGGGTGAAATTTGCTTCTCTTGGATACTTCGCAAGCCAAATCTGGGGATCGGTTTATATGGGGGCTATATATAATTATGAACCGATGTGGACCAATTTTTGCATGGTTGTTAGAGACCATATACCAATATCATGTACCAAATTTCGGCGGATCGGATGAAATTTGCTTCTCTTTGAGGCTCCGGAACCCAAATTTGGGGATCGGTTTATATGGGCGCTATATATAATTATGGACCGATGTGGACCACTTTTTGCACGGTTGTTAGAGACCATATACCAACACCATGTACCAAATTTCAGCCGGATCGGATGCAATTTGCTTCTCTTTGAGGCTTCGCAAGCCAAATCTGGAGATCGGTTTATATGGGGTGTATATATAATTATGGACCGATGTGGACCAATTTTTGAATGGTTGTTAGAGACCATATACCAACATCATGTACCAAATTTCAGCCGAATCGGATGCAATTTGCTTCGCTTTGAGGCTTCGCAAGCCAAATCTGGGGATCGGTTTATATGGGGGCTATATATAATTATGAACCGATGTGGACCAATTTTTGCATGGTTGTTAGAGACCATATACCAATATCATGTACCAAATTTCAGGCGGATCGGATGAAATTTGCTTCTCTTTGAGGCTCCGGAACCCAAATTTGGGGATCGGTTTATATGGGCGCTATATATAATTATGGACCGATGTGGACCACTTTTTGCACGGTTGTTAGAGACCATATACCAACACCATGTACCAAATTTCAGCCGGATCGGATGGAATTTGCTTCTCTTTGAGGCTTCGCAAGCCAAATCTGGAGATCGGTTTATATGGGGTGTATATATAATTATGGACCGATGTGGACCAATTTTTGCATGGTTGTTAGAGACCATATACCAACATCATGTACCAAATTTCAGCCGGATCGGATGCAATTTGCTTCGCTTTGAGGCTTCGCAAGCCAAATCTGGGGATCGGTTTATATGGGGGCTATATATAATTATGGACCGATGTGGACCAATTTTTGCATGATTGTTAGAGACCATATACCAACACCATGTACCAAATTTCAGCCGGATCGGATGAAATTTTCTTCTCTTTGAGGCTCCGTAAGCCAAATCTGGGGATCGGTTTATATGGGGGCTATATATAATTATGGACCGATGTGGACCAATTTTTGCATGGTTGTTAGAGACCATATACCAACACCATGTACCAAATTTCAGCCGGATCGGATGAAATTTTCTTCTCTTTGAGGCTCCGCAAACCAAATCTGGGGATCGGTTTATATGGGGGCTATATATAATTATGGACCGATGTGGACCAATTTTTGCATGGTTGTTAGAGACCATATACCAACACCATGTACCAAATTTCAGCCGGATCGGATGAAATATGCTTCTGTTAGAGGCTCCACAAGCCAAAACTGAGGGTCCCTTTATATGGGGGCTATACGTAAAAGTGGACCGATATGGCCCATTTTCAATACGATCCGACCTACATCGATAACAACTAAAGGGTGATTTGTTAAGAGCTTGATAACTTTTTTTTTTAAAAAAACGCATAAAATTTGCAAAATCTCATCGGTTCTTTATTTGAAACGTTAGATTGGTCCATGACATTTACTTTTTGAAGATAATTTCATTTAAATGTTGACCGCGGCTGCGTCTTAGGTGGTCCATTCGGAAAGTCCAATTTTGGGCAACTTTTTCGAGCATTTCGGCCGGAATAGCCCGAATTTCTTCGGAAATGTTGTCTTCCAAAGCTGGAATAGTTGCTGGCATATTTCTGTAGACTTTAGACTTGACGTAGCCCCACAAAAAATAGTCTAAAGGCGTCAAATCGCATGATCTTGGTGGCCAACTTACCGGTCCATTTCTTGAGATGAATTGTTCTCCGAAGTTTTCCCTCAAAATGGCCATAGAATCGCGAGCTGTGTGGCATGTAGCGCCATCTTGTTGAAACCACATGTCAACCAAGTTCAGTTCTTCCATTTTTGGCAACAAAAAGTTTGTTAGCATCGAACGATAGCGATCGCCATTCACCGTAACGTTGCGTCCAACAGCATCTTTGAAAAAATACGGTCCAATGATTCCACCAGCGTACAAACCACACCAAACAGTGCATTTTTCGGGATGCATGGGCAGTTCTTGAACGGCTTCTGGTTGCTCTTCACTCCAAATGCGGCAATTTTGCTTATTTACGTAGCCATTCAACCAGAAATGAGCCTCATCGCTGAACAAAATTTGTCGATAAAAAAGCGGATTTTCTGCCAACTTTTCTAGGGCCCATTCACTGAAAATTCGACGTTGTGGCAGATCGTAAGTCTATTCATGATGAAATGTCAAAGCATACTGAGCATCTTTCTCTTTGACACCATGTCTGAAATCCCACGTGATCTGTCAAATACTAATGCATGAAAATCCTAACCTCAAAAGAATCACCCTTTACTTGTGCCAAGTTTCAAGTCTGTGGAATCACGCTAACTTCCGAACGAAACAAGCTATCGACTTGAAACTTGGCACAAGTAGTTGTTATTGATGTAGGTCGGATGGTATTGAAAATGGGCCATATCGGACCACGTTTACGTATAGCCCCCATATAAACCGATCCCCAAATTTGGCTTGGGGAGCCTCCCGGAGCAGCAAAATTCATCCGATCCGGTTGAAATTTGGTACGTGGTCTTAGTATACGGTCTCTAACAACCATGCAAAAATTGGTCCATATCGGTCCATAATTATATATAGCCCCCATATAAACCGATCCCCAGATTTGACCTCCGGAGCCTCTTGGAGGGGCAAAATTCATCCGATCCGATTGATATTTGGTACCTGATGTTAGTATATGGTCTCTAACAACCATGCAAAAATTGGTCCATATCGGTCCATAATTATATATAGCCCCCATATAAACCGATCCCCAGATTTGACCTCCGGAGACTTTTGGAGGGGCAAAATTCATCCGATCCGGTTGAAATTTAGTACGTGGTCTTAGTATACGGTTTTTAACAACCATGCAAAAATTGGTCCATATCGGTCCATAATTATATATAGCCCCCATATAAACCGATCCCCAGATTTGACCTCCGGAGCCTCTTGGAGGGGCAAAATTCATCCGATCCGGTTGAAATTTGGTACCTGATGTTAGTTTACGGCGTCTCATAACCATACAAAAATTGGTCCATATCGGTCCATAATTATATATAGCCCCCATATAAACCGATCCCCAGATTTGAACTCCGGAGCCTCTTGGAAGAGCAAAATTCATCCGATCCAGTTGAAATTTGGTACATGGTGTTAGTATATGGTCTCTAACAACCATGCAAAAATTGGTCCATATCGGTCCATAATTATATATAGTTCCCATATAAACCGTCCCCAGATTTGACGTCCGGAACCTCTTGGAGGAGCAAAAGTCATCCGATACGGTTGAAATTTGGTACATTTTGTCAATATATGGCCTCTAACAGCCATGTAAAAATTGGTCCATATCGGTCTTTAGTTATATATAGCCGATGACTTATTACACAAAAATTGGTCCATATCGCCAAAAATAATCTACCAAAACTTTATTTCCATAGAAAATTTTGTCAAATTTTATTACTATAGAAAGTTTTGTTAAAATTTCATTTCTATAGAAAGTTTTGTCAAAAGTTTATTTCTATAGAAATGTTTGTCAAAATTTTATTTCTATAGAAAATTTTGTAAAAAATTTATTTCTGTAGAAAATTTTGTCAACATTTTATTTCTATACAAAATTTTGTCAAAATTTTATTTCTATACAATATTTTGTCAACATTTTATTTCTATAGAAATTTTTGTCAAAATTGTATTGCTATAGAAAATTTTGTCAACATTTTACTTCCATAGAAAATTTTGTCAACATTTTATTTCTATAGAAAATTTTGTCAAGTTTTTATTTCTATAGAAAATTTTGTCAAATTTTTATTTCTATAGAAAATTTTGTCAAAATTTTATTTCTATAGAAAATTTTGTCAAAATTTTATTTCTATAGAAAATTTTGTCAAACTAGATTATATACGTATTTAATCGGCCTTTTTTTGTTTAATATATACCCCGTATGGGCTAACTTACAATTTAGAAGACAGTGTTAAAAAGTTTTACGATACCTTGCCATCGGCAAGTGTTATCGCAACCCAAGTAATTCGATTGTGGATGACAGCCTTTAGTAGAAGTTCCTACGCAATCCATGGTGGAGGGTACATAAGATTCGGCCTGGCCGAACTTACGGCCGTATATACTTGTTTTGTCCTTGTAGGGTAAACCGAACATTTTCCCTGGCAACATTGACTATGAGCTATAGTCAGATTGACACAAAGCACCCATAGACATGTACCCCTTAATTTTCTTAAATATGCAACTGCGGTTTATCTCCCAGACCTATATGTTACCCCACAAATGCTTATGATTACTAATTCTGTAATGGTGGTTTAGGGTATGATATAGTCGGCCCCGCCCGACTTTCTACTTTACTTACTTGTTTTTCATAATGAAAAATCTCCTAATTTTGTGTGATATTTTGTTTTTTGGCAATGTTTAATTTTTGGGGCATTTTTATTTGAAATTTAATTATTGGTGAATTTTAAAATTTTTGAATACTGAGGAACTTTTTACATGAGAAATGGTCCAATGCAATATTCTAAAAAAAAAATCTTATAACCCCTAAGATTTGTTGGTTTATTTTTCACAATGAAAAATCTCCCAATTTTTTTGGCATATTTTTTAAAATTATTTTTTTACAATTTTGGATTTTTTGTGGCATTTTTTGTTTGAATCATTTTTCAGGGACTCTTATTTAACCTTTCACATCATTCCTCTATTTTGAAACAAGGAACAAGCACAAATCGACTTTATTCCTAAAGAGTGTGTAGATTTTAAATTTCTTAATTAATTATATTATTTAATTATGCTTACACCTGGCGCTGTATGGTGTTTACCACACAGGCGCCATAATATACGATCTTCAAGGAAAAGTTGTCCATTTTGTTGCCATTCCATTTTGCTTGAATGCATTTTCCAATCACTTGCATCGCATATTTCATACGAAGCATTAAATATTTCAATTAACGTTTCCTGTTGTGAACATGGCTTTTATGGCCAACTAAAGGAATGTCCATGTAATATAACAATAAACGGAATACAAGAGGCCGTAGCTGCATGGGTTTGCCGACAGTCGATAACAGAGAAAGCTGATGCAAAACAACAACAACAAAAAATATATAAATTAAGAAAATGAAATATAATGTGATGAGTAGCTACTTTCATTGCTGCTACTTATCGGCCCAAAGCGAGGATGAGCAAATGGTGGAGAAACTAGCAAAGGGAAAACAACATACACAGTTGATTTCTTTATGGACTGTAGTTGGCTAAATGTGTGTGGGTGTGTGTATTTGTCGTTTTCGTTGACTTGTTTGTTACGTAGTGGCAATTGGTGTTTCCTTTCCTCCAACCCCAATGTGTAACAATATCCGGATGTTTAAATGCTTGCTTTTTTTTGCAGCGTGGCAATAATATAGGGTGACTATTAGTGGGTGTGTGTGTGTGTTTGTTTGTATACTTATATTGGCGAGGATATTATCACTCTCAAGTGTAATGTAATAAATTTTATATTGCTTGCCCTTCCTCAAAATTCACACACACACCCATATACAACCGCTCCCACACAAGACCAAAACCATTCAACAATCCATACAACAACAACAACAAAAATAATAATGAAGCTAAAAATAACAAGAAAAACGATAGTGGGAGAGAGAGTGGAAGAGAGTGAAAGAGAAAAAAGTCACTGCGAGCTGATGTTTATTGATAACTATAGAATGACCTAGGGTGTTGAGAGAATATATTTAATATATACTTACACTGAAAAAAAAATATCGATCTATTACAATCTAAACAAGTATATACGTTCGTAAGTTCGGCCAGGCCGAATCTTATGTACCCTCCACCATGGATTGCATAGAAACTTGTACTAAAGACTGTCATCCACAATCGAATTACTTGGACTGCGATAACACTTGCCGATGACAAGGTATCCTAAAATTTCTTAACACCGTCTTCTCAATTGTAAGTTAGTCCATACGGGAATATATTAAACAAAAAAGGCCGATTAAATACGTACATAATTCAGTTTGACAAAATTAAAATAAAATGTTGACAAAATTTTCTATAGAAATAAAATTTTGACAACATTTTCTATAGAAGTAATATTTGAAAAAAAATTTCTATAGAAATAAAATTTGGAAAAAATTTTCTATAGAAATAAAATTTTGACAAAATTTTCTATAGAAATAAAATTTTGACAAAATTTTCTATAGAAATAAAATTTTGACAAAATTTTCTATAGAAATAAAATTTTGACAAAATTTTCTATAGAAATAAAATTTTTACAAAATTTTCTATAACATTTTGACAATGTTTTCCATAAAAATAAAATTTTGGTAGATTATTTTTGGCTCGAGTGGCAACCATGAATATGAACCGATATGGACCAATTTTTGTGTGATTGGGGATCGGCTATATATAACTATAGACCGATATGGACCAATTTTGGCATGGATATTAGCGGCTTTATACTAACACCACGTTGCAAATTTCAACCGGATCGGATGAATTTTGATCCTCCAAGAGGCTCCGGAGATCAAATATATGGGGGCTATATATAATTATGGACCGATATGGACCAATTCTTGCGTGTTTGTTAGATACGACATTCTAACACCATGTTCCAAATTTTGCTCCTCCAAGAGGCTCCGGAGGACAAATCTGGGAATCGATTTATATGGGGGCTATATATAATTATGGACCGATGTGGACCAATTTTTACATGGTCATTAGAGAACATATACCAACACCATGTTCCAAATTTCAGCCGGATCGGATGAAATTTTCGTTTCTTAGAGGCTCTGCAAGCCAAATCGGGGGATCGGTTTATATAGGGGCTATATATAATTATGGACCGATGTGGACCAATTTTTGCACGGTTGTTAGAGAGCATATACTAACACCATGTACCAAATTTCAGCCGGATCGGATGAAATTTGGTTCTCTTAGAGGCTCCGCAAGCTAAATCGGGGGACCGGTTTATATGGGGGCTATATGTAATTATGGACCGATATGGACCAATTTTTGCATGGTTGTTAGAGACCATATACTAACACTATGTACCAAATTTCAGCCGGATCGGAGGAAATTTTCTTCTCTTAGGGCGATCGCAAGCCAAATTTGGGGGTCCGTTTATATGGCGGCTATACGTAAAAGTGGACCGATATGGACCAATTTTTGCATGGTTGTTAGAGACCATATACTAACACCATGTACCAAATTTGAGCCGGATCGGATGAAATTTGCTTCTCTTAGAGCAATCGCAAGCCAAATTTGAGGGTCCATTTATATGGGGGCTATACGTAAAAGTGGACCGACATGGCCCATTTGCAATACCATCTGACCTACATCCATAACAACTACTTGTGCCAAGTTTCAAGTCGATAGCTAGTTTCGTTCGGAAGTTAGCGTGATTTCAACAGACGGACGGACGGACATGCTCAGATCGACTCAGAATTTCACCACGACCCAGAATATATATACTTTATGGGGTCTTAGAGCAATATTTCGATGTGTTACAAACGGAATGACAAAGTTAATATACCCCCATCCTATGGTGGAGGGTATAAAAAGTGAACTTGATATGGAACTAAAACCAATTTAACTTTATTTCAGATCATGAAATTATTATGTTTTGAGCTTAGCTTTAATAATTTTTTGTGTACGTTAGTTAATTGAACTAAAAACGGAGGCATTTAAAAAACCTGAACACCCCTCAATTTGGAGGTGTGTGTGTGTAGAATGTTGCTCTTATTTTGATTTTGGAATTCACTCTTCAGTTGTCAAAATGCCGTCCAAGCAAGAAAAGCAGCGTATCAAAATTTTGCTTGCGCATCGCGAAAATCCGAGCTACTCGCACGCTAAGCTGGCAAAATCGCTAAAAGTTGTCAAATCAACCGTTACAAATGTAATTAAAGTGTTTGGGGAACGTTTGTCGACAGCCAGGAAGTCTGGTTCGGGGGGAAATCGAAAACCGGAAGCCGCTGAGACGACAAAGAGAGTTGCCGGTAGTTTCAAGCGAAACCCTAACCTCTCTCTCCGAGATGCCGCAAATAAGCTGGGTGTATCGTCTACAACCGTGCATCGAGCCAAAAAACGAGCCGGACTATCGGCTTACAAGAAGGTAGTGACTTCAAATCGCGATGATAAACAAAATACGGCGGCCAAAGCGCGATCCCGGAGGCTTTACACGACGATGCTGACGAAGTTTGACTGCGTGGTAATAGACGACGAAAAATACGTCAAAGCCGACTACAAGCAGCTTCCGGGACAGGAGTTTTATACGGCAAAAGGAAGGGGAAAGGTAGCAGATATTTTCAAGCACATAAAACTGGCAAAGTTCGCAAAGAAATATCTGGTTTGGCAAGCCATCTCTACCTGTGGCTTGAAAAGCAGCATTTTCATAGCTTCCGGGACTGTCAACCAAGAAATTTACGTGAAAGAGTGTTTGAATAAACGTCTGCTGCCTTTCCCGAAGAAACACGGTTGTTCCGTACTGTTTTGGCCGGATTTGGCATTTTGCCATTACGGTAAAAAGGCCATGGAGTGGTACGCCGCCAACAACGTGCAGGTGGTTCCCAAGGACAAGAACCCTCCCAACACGCCAGAGCTCCGCCCAATTGAGAAATACTGGGCTATTCTCAAGCGGAACCTAAAGAAGACAAAAAAAAAAACTGCTAAGGACGAGCAGCAGTTCAAGGCAAACTGGCTTTCTGCGGCGAAGAAGGTGGACAAGTTGGCTGTACAAAATCTGATGACAGGTGTCAGGCGTGAGGCCCGGCAATTCGGATTTGGAAAAGCGAAAGCCTAACTGAATATTTTTCCAAAATTTTATACTAATTGAACTTGAAAAAGAAATATAATTTGATTTTTTAAATAACCGATTTCACCGTTTACACGCGTTTTCCCTTGACCAAATTTTGACCGTATCACCCCTTACCGATTTGAGGCAAATTGGGTAAAAATTACGGATTCTAGAAGACCAAGAAATAAAATCGGGAGATCGGTCTATAGGGTGGCTATATCAAAACAAGGACCGATAATCACCATTCTCGGCAAATCTCTTTATTTTCCTCGAATACTTCTAGATTTCCGATTTGAGGCAAATTGGGTAAAAATTACGAATTCTAGAAGACCAAGAAATAAAATCGGGAGATCGGTATATATGGGGGCTATATCAAAACATGGACCGATACACACCATATTCGGCACACCTCATTAAGGTCCTAGAATATCTCTAGATTTCCGATTTGAGGCAAATTGGGTAAAAATCACGGATTCTAGAAGACCAAGAAATAAAACCGGGAGATCGGTCTGTATGGTGGCTATATCAAAACATGGGCCGATAATCACCATTCTCGGCAAATCTCTTTATTTTCCTAGAATACTTCTAGATTTCCGATTTGAGGCACACGTCTTTAGGGTCCTAGATTTCCTCTAGATTTCAAATTTCAGGTAAATTGGATAAAAACTACGGATTCTAGAAGACCAAGAAGTAAAATCGGGAGATCGGTCTATATGGTGGCTATATCAAAACATGGACCGGTACTCACCATTTTCGGTGCACGTCTTTATGGTCCTAGATTTCCTCTAGATTTCAAATTTCAGGTAAATTGCATAAAAACTACGGATTCTAGAAGACCAAGAAATAAAATCTGGAGATCGGTTTATATGGTGGCTATATCAAAACATGGACCGATAATCACCATTCTCGGCAAATCTCTTTATTTTCCTCGAATACTTCTAGATTTCCGATTTGAGGCAAATTGGGTAAAAATTACCGATTCTAGAAGACCAAGAAGTAAAATCGGGAGATCGGTCTATATGGTGGCTATATCAAAACATGGACCGGCACTCACCATTTTCGGTACACATCTTTATGGTTCTAGAATACCTTTAGATTTCCAATTTCAGGCAAATCGGATAGTAAATAAACTTTCTAGACGCCCAAGAAACAAAATCGGGAAATCGGTCCATATGGGGGCTATATCAAAACATGGACCGGTACTCACCATTTTCGACACACGTCTTTATGGTCGTAGAATACCACTAGATTTCAAATTTCAGGAAAATTGGATAAAAACTACGATTTCTATAAGCCCAAGAAGTAAAATCGGGAGATCGGTCTATATGGGGGCTATACCAAAATATGGATCGATACTCACAATTTTTGGCACACCTCTTTATGGTCATAAAATACCTCTAGATTTCAAATTTCAGGAAAATTGGATAAAAACTACGATTTCTATAAGCCCAAGAAGTAAAATCGGGAGATCGGTCTATATGGGGGCTATACCAAAATATGGATCGATACTCACAATTTTTGGCACACGTATTTGTGGTCCTACAATACATCTAGATTTCCAATTTCAGATAAATTGAATAAAAACTGCGATTTCTATAAGCCCAAGAAGTAAAATCGGGAGATCGGTCTGTATGGGGGCTATACCAAAATATGGACCGATACTCACAATTTTTGGCACACGTATTTGTGGTCCTACAATACATCTAGATTTCCAATTTCAGATAAATTGAATAAAAACTGCGGTTTCTATAAGCCCAAGAAGTAAAATCGCGAGATCGGTCTATATGGGGGCTATAGCAAAACATGGACCGATAATCACCATTTTCGGCGCATCTCCTTATTTTCCTAGAATACCTCTAGATTTCCAATTTCAGGCAAATTGGGTAAAAACTACGGATTCTAGAAGCCCAAGAAATAAAATCGGGAGATCGAATTTCTCCCTGATCAAGAATATATATACTTTATATAGTCGGAAATCGATATTTCGATGTGTTACAAATGGAATGACAAACTTATTATACCCCCGTCACCACTTTATGATGGTGGGTATAAAAATGTAATGAAAATAATTTCCTGTGTGGTAAAAATTAATAACATTTTTGGGAGGACATTTTTGGAAGTGCTTTAAAAGTTGTGCCTTTCGAAAAACTTCCAATTTGTATACCCTCTACCATAGGATGGGGGGTATATTAACTTTGTTATTCCTTTTTGTAACACATTGAAATATTGCTCTCAGACCCCATAAAGCAAAAATATTCTGGGTCGTGGTGAAATTCTGAGTAGATCTAATCATGTCCGTCCGTCCGTCCGTCTGTTGAAATCACGCTAATTTCCCAACGAAACCAGTTATCGACTTGAAACTTGGCATAAGTAGTTTTTATTGGTGTAGGTCGGATGGTATTACAAATGGGCCATATTGAACCACTTTTACGTATAGCCCCCATATAAATAGACCCCAAGATTTGGTTTGCGGAGTACCTCAGAGAAGCAAAATTCATCCGATCCGGTTGAAATTTGGTACGTGCTGTTAGTATATGGTCTCTAACAACCCTGCAAAAATTGGTCCATATCGTTCCATAATTAACATATATAAAGCCCCCATATAAATCGATCCCCCGATTTGACGTCCGGAACCTCTTGGAGGAACAAACTTCATCCGATTCGGTTGAAATTTGGTACGTGATATTAGTATATGGTATCCAACAACCATGCAGGAATTGGTTCATATCAGTCCATAATTATATATAATTATATTATTATAGGTCTATGGTTATATAGCCGATCCCCAATCACACAACAAATTGGCCCATATTGCCAAAAATAATATACCAAAACGTTATTTCTACATTTACAGTATTGTAGAGGTCCTGAACACTTTCTGCCTTAAGTTTGATAAATTACTAAAAATCGATTATTTCTTTTAGTACTTGTAAAAGAAAAAACTTCCTACCACCCTTGTATCTTCCGATGGCTTGGTGCTAGCTAGGATGCTGTAAACTCCATATTTATGAGTACTTTCTCTGGTCGTTTGGCCATAAGAAATACAATTTCGCACACACAGCCTGTGGCAATGTTGGATATTTAATATTTAATTAAAATAACATTAATTGGACCAGAGTGAGGAAAAGATAACGATTTTCCCAAATATGCTTATATGTGTGTGTGTGAGAGCAAGAGTGAGAGAGGGATAGTGATATTTATAATTTCCAATACGGCAAAGTACGTGAGTGTAGCACAGCAGATGCCCTAGGTCGAAAATGAACCAGAATAAGCTTTAATTATAAAAAAGGCTGTTATGTTTTTTTTTCTTTTATTCTAAGATCTGAAGGATTTCCATGCGGCAATAAACTCAAGCAAATTAAACGAGTTTTCCTTGTTGCTCAGCGTGTAGTGAAAAGGGCCGATAAAACCAATTTAATTATTAATTGACTTGCTTTTATTTATAATTGACCTAAATTAAAAATGGGCAATTCATTTACTGTGAGTATGAAATTCAAACTATGAATATTTAAGAAGGTTGTAAATAAAAGCTTTTGCAAGATTAAAAAAAACAGAAGTGAAAAATATTGCATACTCTAAGAAATTTTGACAAAATTTTCTATAGAAATGGCATCTTGGCAAAATTTTCTATTGCAATAAAATTTTGACAAAGTTTTCTTTAGAAATAAAATTTTGCAAAAATTTTCATAAGAAATAAAATTATAAATAAATTTTCAATAAAAATAAAATTTTGACAAAATTTTCAATAGAAATTTTGACAAAATTTTCAATAGAAATAAAATTTTGCAAAAATTTTCTATAGATATAAAATTTTCTATAAAAATAAAATTTTGACAAATTTTTCTATAGAGATAAAATTTTGACAAAATTTTCTATAAAAATAAAACATTAGAAATAAAATTATAAATAAATTTTCAATAAAAATAAAATTTTGACAAAATTTTCAATAGAAATAAAATTTTGACAAAATTTTCGATAGAAATAAAATTTTGCAAAAATTTTCTATAGATATAAAATTTTGCAAAAATTTTCTATAAAAATAGATAAACAAAATTTTCAATAGAAATAAAATTTTGCAAAAATTTGCTATAGATATAAATGTTTGACAAAATTTTCTATAAAAATAAAATTTTAAGAAAATTTACTGACAATAACAGAAATAAAATTTTGACAAAATTGTCTATAGAAATAAAATTTTGCAAAAATTTTCTATAGAAATAAAATTTAGCAAATATTTTCTATAAAAATAAAATTTTGCATAAAATTTCTATAGACATAACATTTTGAGAATATTTTCTATATGAAGTAGAGGATGCTGATGAGGAATGTGGTAATTCCGAAAAATTCCATCTTGAAAAATTCCATCTTGCAGTCTATAGGGCTTTGCCCAAATAAATTTGACAAGCATACTTTTCCTCTGTTGGTTAAGCTATACTTGTAGTTTAGTCAATGCATGGTTTTAAGCTGAAATCAAAAACAACAATGATTAAAGGAAAAAAATAAAACCAACAATAACAAAACAAAACGAATGAAATAAAATTTTGCAAAAATTTTCTTTAGAAATAAAATTTTGCAAAAATTTTCTGTACAAATAAAATTTTGTATAAATTTTCAATAGAAATAAAATTTTTACAAAATTTTCAATTTTGCAAAAATTTTCTATAGAAATAAAAATTTTTTAAAATTTTCTATAGATATAAAATTTTGCAAAAATTTTCTATAAAAATAACATTTTGACAAAATTTTCTGTAGAGATAAAATTTTTCAAAAATTTTCTATAAAAATAAAATTTTGACAAAATTTACTGAGAACACCAGAAAAAAATGTTGACAAAATTTTCTATAGAAATAAAATTTTGACAAAAATTTTCTATAAAAATAAAATTTTGACAAAATTTACTGAGAATAACAGAAAAAAAAAAATTGACAAAATTTTCTATAGAAATAAAATTTTGCAAATATTTTCTATAAAAATAAAATTTTGCATAAATTTTCTATAGAAATAAAATTTTGCAAAATTTTTTATAAAAATTAAAATTTTGACAAAATTTTCTATAGAAATGAAATTTTGACAAAATTTTCTATAGAAATGAAACTTTGACAAAATTTTCTATTACAATAAAATTTTGACAAAATTTTCTATAGAAATAAAAATTTTGACAAAATTTACTGAGAATAACAGAAAAAAAATTGACAAATTTTTCTATAGAAATAAAATTCTGCAAATATTTTCTATAAAAATAAAATTTTGCATAAATTTTCTATAGAAATAAAATTTTGGCAAAATTTTCTATAAAAATTAAAATTTTGACAAAATTTTCTATAGAAATGAAATTTTGACAAAATTTTCTATAGAAATGAAACTTTGACAAAATTTTTTATTACAATAAAATTTTGACAAAATTTTCTATAGAAATAAAAATTTTGACAAAATTTTCTATAGAAATAAAATTTTGACAAAATGTTCTATAGAAATAAAATTTGGAAAACATTTTCTATAGAAATAAAATTTTGACAAAATTTTATATATAGAAATAAAATTTTAAAAATATTTGCATAGATATAAAATTTTGCAAAAATTTTCTATAAAATAAAATTTTCAAAAAATTTTCTATAGAAATAAAATTTTGAAAAAAATTTCCTATAGAAATAAAATGTTGACAAACTTTCTATAGAAATAATTTTTATACCCTCCACCATAGGATGGGGGGTATATTAACTTTGTCATTCCGTTTGTAACACATCGAAATATTGCTCTAAGACCCCATAAAGTATATATATTCTGGGTCGTGGTGAAATTCTGAGTCGATCTGAGCATGTCCGTCCGTCCGTCTGTCTGTTGAAATCACGCTAACTTGCGAACGAAACAAGCTATCGCAAAACTTGGCACAAGTAGTCGTTATTGATGTAGGTCGTTTGGTATTGCAAATGGGCCATATCGGTCCACTTTTACGTATAGCCCCTTATAAACGGACCCCCAAATTTGGCTTGCGAGGCCTCTAAGAGAAGCAAATTTCATCCGATCCGGCTGAAATTTGGTACATGGTGTTAGTATATGGTCTCTAATAACCATACAAAAATTGGATCACATCGGTTCATAATTATATATAGCCCCCATATAAACCGATCCCCAGATTTGGCTTGCGGTGCCTCTAAGAGAAGCAAATTTCATCCGATCCGGCTGAAATTGCGTACATGGTGTTAGTATATGGTCTCTAACAACCATGCAAAAATTGGTTCATATTGGTTCATAATTATATATAGCCCCCCATATAAACCGATCACCAGATTTGACCTCCGGAGCCTCTTAGAAGACCAAAATTCATCTGATTCAGTTGAAATTTGGTACGTGATGTTAATATATGGCCTCAAACACCCATGCAAAAATTGGTCGATATCGGTCCGTAATTATATATAGGCCCATATAAACCGATCCCCAGATTTAACCTCCGGAGCACCTTGGAAGAGTAAAATTCTTCCCATTCGGTTGAAATTTGGTACGTGATGTTAGTATAGGGTATCCAACAACCATGCAGGATATATATAAACCGATCCCCAGATTTGACCTCCGGTGCCTTTTGGAGAAACAAAATTCATCTGATCTGGTTGAAATTTGGTACGTGGTAGTAGCATATGATATTTAACAACCATGTGAGTTGAAATTTGTGGATGACAGTCTTTCGTAGAAGTTTCTACGCAATCCATGGTGGAGGGTACATAAGTTTCGGCCTGGCCGAACTTACGGCCGTGTATACTTGTTTTTTTTTTTTTAATTTTTATAGAATTTTTGTAGAAATAGAATTTAGAAAAAACAAGTATATACGGCCGTAAGTTCGGCCAGGCCGAATCTTATGTACTCTCCACCATGGATTGCGTAGAAACTTCTACGAAAGACTGTCATCTACAAATTTCAACTCACTCGGATGAAATTTGTTCCTCCAAGAGGCTCCAAAACCAAATCTCGGCATCGGTTTATATGGGGGCTATAAATGATTATGGATATGAATATCATATACTACCACCACGTACCAAATTTCAACTAGATCTGATGAATTTTGCTTCTCCAAAAGGCACCGGAGGTCAAATCTGGCGCTCGGTTTATATGGGAGCTATACATAATTATGGACTGATAGGAACCAATTCCTGCATGGTTGTTGGATACCATATACTAACATCACGTACCAAATTTCAACCGAATGGGAAGAATTTTGCTCTTCCAAGATGCTCCGGAGGTCAAATCTGGTGATCGGTTTATATGGGGCCTATATATAATTATGGACCGATATCGACCAATTTTTGCATGGATGTTTGAGGCCATATATTAACATCACGTACCAAATTTCAACTGAATCAAATGAATTTTGGTCTTCCAAGAGGCTCCGGAGGTCAAATCTGGTGATCGGTTGGTATGGGGGCTATATATAATTATGGACCGATATAGACCAATTTTTACATGGTCATTAGAGACCACATACTAACATCACGTACCAAATTTCAGCCGGATCGGATGAAATTTGATGAAATTTGCAAGCCAAATCTAGGGATCGGTTTATATCGGGGCTATATATAATTATGGGGCTATGAGGACCAATTTTTGCGTGTTTGTTAAAGAACATATACTAACACCACGTACTAAATTTCAGTTAGATCGGATGAAAAATGCTTCTCTTAGAGACTCCCCAAGCCAAATCCGGGGGTCGGTTTATATGGGGGCTATACGTAAAAGTGGTCCAATATAGCCCATTTACAATACCTTCTGACCTACATCATTAAAAAAATTTCCTATAGAAATAAAATATTGAGTAAAATTTTGAAAAAATTTCCATAGAAATTAAATTTTGAAAAAAATTCCTATAGAAATAAAATTTTGCAAAAATTTTCTATAAAAATAAAATTTTGCCAAAATTTTCTATGGAAATAAAATTTTGTAAAAAATTTCTCTAAAAATAAAATTTTCACAAATTTTATATAGAAATAAAAGTTTCTATAAAAATAAATTTTGAGAAAATTTTCTATAAAAATAAAATTTTTACAAAATTTTCTATAGAAATAAAATTTTGAGAAAATTTTCTATAGAAATAAAATTTTTAGAAAATTTTCTATAGAAATACAATTTTGAGAAAATTTTCTATAGAAAGAAAAATTTTGAGAAAATTTTCTATAGAAATAAAATTTTTAGAAAATTTTCTATAGAAATAAAATTTTGAGAAAATTTTCTATAGAAATGCAATTTTTAGAAAATTTTTTTTAGAAATGAAATTTTTAGAAAATTTTCTATAGAAATGAAATTTTTAGAAAATTTTCTATAGAAATTAAATTTTGACTTATTACTTGTGGAACCACTTTTTGATTTGTTTGCTCCAAATTAAATCCTTTAACTCGAATCCATTAATTAACAATCAATTCATTTATCCACATTTGATGGAATTAAACCGTTAATGTAAATAACCAACTTTTAGGTTAGGTCTGTAATTTATTTTAGAGTTCTCTGTATATGCCACTAAACCAATTTTCCATGGAAAGAAAAATGTATTTCTCAAAATTTATGTGGCATAGAAACAAACAATCAAAGATAAAGAATTTACATTTATTTTGCGATAAAATTTTGACCTCAGGGCCCTCCCCCCCAAAAACGAAAAACACCAAACGGGGTTTGTCTACAAAATACTAAAACGCCAACAGACCGGATGTACTTTTAAGGGTCTGTTTTTCTGCCATTTTTCCACTATGTTGTGGAACATTAAGAAGGCGCAAAACATATAAATCTTCAACATGTGATAACAAAAGAGTACATGGAGAAAACAAAAAACAACTAACAACGATAGAGCTGAAAAGGGAAACAAAATGGATCAAAAAACAATGAAAGGAAAAAAAAAACAAACATAAAAACAAATAAAGTGTTTAACATTTGAAAAATGCTCGTCTGCGTATGTGTGTTGGTATTTTCTATAAATGGTTACAAATGTGTTTGTATTGTGTTGTTGGGTCGTTGTGGTTATTTTGACCACACTTCAAGTGAAACTATGCGGTTAATGTGTGAGTAACTTTTCGTTAAATAAACATGGCTTCAAGGCATTTCTAAAGCATTTGGAATAGCTATGACCCTTTGGGTTGGGTGGGGGCGGCGATTTCAAAAGGGAATTTAAGTAGAACAATTTTAGACAAAAATTACTCAACCTCTATCTGTTGCTTGTTCATATAAAAACCGAAAAGTCTTGAAGCGGCTTTTTGACCGTTAATAGGTCGGGAGGGTGTTGTTCTTGTGGTCACCTAGTAACTGGCCCATTTTAAGATACATTACAACTGTTTGAAAAGTATTGAAATAAAGACAATTTTTGCAATAGGATCTAAGACAGATGTGTTACAAACAGAATGACAAAGTTAGTGTCAGTGATATAAAAATAAGGGAAATATTTAAACTAAAACTGTTTTTAGGCAATTCTGCAAACGCGCATTTATGATTTAATAGGAGATACATAAAAATTAGAGAGTTAGGTGAATTTGAGGCATTCTTAAAAAAAATGTCGACGTAGCGCTGGCGATTTTACAAGGAAAGATTGGTAGTGAATAGTGGGTTTTTGGAAAATCGCACAAATCGGAAGAACAATTATATGAAGTCCTTATCTCAATCTGAACATTTTGTCACAATTTCATTTCTATAGAAAATTTCGTCAACATTTTATTTCTATAGAAAGTTTTTGCAAAGTTTTATTTCTATAGAAAATTTTATAAAAATTTTATTTCTATACAAAAATTTGTCAAAAATTTATTTCTATAGAAAATTTTGTCAAAATTTTATTTCTATAGAAAATTTTGTCAAAATTTTATTTCTATAGAAAATTTTGTTAAAAATTTATTTCTATAGAAAATTTTCTCAAATTTTATTTCTATAGAAAATTTTGTCAAAATTTTATTTCTTTAGAAAATTTTGTCAAAATTTTATTTCACTAGAAAATTTGGTAAAAATTTTATTTCTATAGAAAATTTGGTAAAAATTTTATTTCTATAGAAAATTTTATCAAAATTTTATTTCTATACAAAAATTTTTTAAAATTTTATTCCTATAGAAAATTGTATCAGACTTTATTTCTATACAAAATCTTGTCAAAATTTTATTTCGGTTTCTATAGAAATTTTATTATAAACATTTTTTTCTCAAAATTTTATTTCTAAAGAAAATTTTGTCAAAATCTTATTTTGGTTGAAAATTTTGTCAAATTTTTTTCTATAAGAATTTTATTATAAAAATTTTTTTCTCAAAATTTTATTTCTATAGAAAATTCTTGCAAAATTTTATTTCTGTAGAAAATTTTGTCAAAATTTTATATTTATATAAAATTCTGTAAAAATTTTATTTCTATAGAAAATTTTGTTAACATTTTATTCTATTTTGCAAAATTTTATTGCTATAGAAAATTTTTGCAAAATTTTATTTCTATAGAAAATTCTATCAAAATTTTGCTAAAATTTTATTTCTTCAAAAATTATGTCAAAATTTTATTTCAATAGAAAACTTTGTTAAAATTTTATTTTTGTACAATTTGTCCAAAAATTTATTTCTATAGAAAATTTTGTCTAAATTTTATTTCCATAAAAAATTTGTCAAAATTTTGTTTTTATAGAAAATTTTGTCAAAATGTTATTTCTATAGAAAATTTTGACAAAATTTTATTTCTATATTTCTAAATTTTATTTCCATAAAAAATTTTGTCAAAATTTTATTTTTATAAACAATTTTGTCAAAATATTATTTCTATAGAAAATTCTGTCCAAATTTTATTTCTATAGAACGTTTTGTCAAGACTTTATTTCTATAGTAACGTTTGTCAAAATTTTATTTCTATAGAAATTTTTGTCACATTTTATTTCTATAGAAAATTTTGACAAAATTTTATTTCTATATTTCTAAATTTTATTTCCATAAAAAATTTGTCAAAATTTTATTTTTATAGAAAATTTTGTCAAAATGTTATTTCTATAGAAAATTTTATTAACATTTTATTCTATACAAAATTATTGCAAAATTATATTTCTATTGAAAATTTTATCAAAATTTTATTTCTATAGAAATTTTTGTCAACATTTTTTATTATTTATTAAAGTAAAATTTTTTCAAAATTTTATTTCTATAGAAATTTTTGTGCAATTTTTTTTAATATAAAATTTTGTCAAAATTTTATTTTTATAGAAAATTTTGTCAAATTTTTTTAGAAATTTTTGTCAAAATTTTATTTCTATACAAAATGTTGTTAAAATTTTATTTCTATACAAAATTTTGTCAAAATTTTATTTCTATACAAAATTTTGACAAAATCGTACAAATCGGAAGAACAACTATGTGAAGTCTTTATCTCAATCTGAAAATTTTGTCAAAATTTAATTTCTATAGAAAATTTTGTCAACATTTTATGTCAATAGAAAATTGTGTTAAAATTTTATTTCTATAGAAAATTTCGTCAAAATTTTATTTCCATAGAAAATTCTCGCAAGATTTTATTTCTATAGAAAATGTTGTCAAAAATATATAGAAAATTCTGTCAAAATTTTATTTCTACAGAAATTTTTTTCAAAATTTTATTCTTATAAACGATTGTGTCTAAATTTTATATCAATAGAAAACTTTGTAAAAAAATTATTTCTATAGAAAATTTTGTAAAAATTTTATTTCTGTAGAAAATTTTGTAAAAATTTTATTTCTATAGAAAATTTTGTTAACATTTTATTCTATAGAAAATTCTATCAAAATTATTTCTATAAAAATTTTGCTAAAATTTTATTTCTATAAAAATTTTGTCAAAATTGAATTTCAATAAAAAACTTTGTCAAAATTTTATTTTTCAAAATTATATCTATCAAAATTATTTCTATAAAAATTTTGCTAAAATTTTATTTCTATAAAAATGTTGTCAAAATTGTATTACAATAGAAAACATTGCCAAAATTTTATTTTTGTAAAAGTTGTCAAAAATTTATTTCTATAGACAATTTTGTCTAAATTTTATTTCCATACTAGCGTAACCCGGCCCGCTTCGCTGCGCCTTCCAAAGCGTATTTGGAGGAACATTTTGCGTTAACTTAGTCAACTATATCCTTCGTGCTGAAAACAAATTCGAAAAGATTTGAATTCTTTTAAACAAATCGGACTACTTGATTTTTCGTTTATAGGTACAAATACGGCGGGAGAGGGTGTACCTTCTTCTATATTTCTTGTGAATTTTAAGTGTGGTTTGTCAAGGAAAGGTATCCTTCTCCTCAACATATCTGAAAATTAAGCGTTATATTATAATAACATACAAAGAATTACTGCTTCCCATCCAATAAATCGGAAAAGCAAAAGTAGTAAACAATTCTACCACATTAACATTTGCTAAAATGTTGGAAAATAATGCACCCTCTACGTTGGCTGCCAATTTCATGTAAATTTAAGTTCTTTACCAAAAAGAAGTCTGGCAGAAGCCTGTGCAAAAATCATAAAATTATGTACCGAGTTCCCATTTACGGACAACCTTCTACTTTCAACTTAAGAAAAAAAAAACGGACAAAAGGGAACCCTCTCTTTACTAATAAGAAGTCTGGAAGAAAGAAGCCTGTGCAAAAATCATAAAATTATATAACGAGTTCCCACTTACGGACAACCCTCCACTTTTAATTTAAGAGAAAAAACCGACAAAAGGGAACCCTCTCCCCACCTTCGCTCCACTCTGACCTGATATCGGACTATCACGTACCCTATATTAATTTCGCAACTACTCAATGGTCCCTATAAATTCTATCGAAGTAAATCGACAAAGTTTATTTCAATTTTCTCCTTCCCCAACCAGATATCGAAAAATCATATATTAATTTAAAAATCATGTATAAATTTCATCACCTCCTGTCACGTCCCTGTAAATTTCAAGTAGATCGGAGATGTTTAATTTTTGCTCTATTGTTTTAAAGGGACGTCACTTTCCCCGATACTATATCGACAAACACCGTAGTGAATAGCACCCTAACCTTCCCTGAAAATTCTTGAAACTTTCCTTCAAGTGTGGGGCAATGAAGGTTGCCTCTTCAAGGAAGGTTCCCGCTTCCTTTGTAAATTTCAAGAAAACTTAAATTTTTTTATATTTCATGTTAGCCTGATACCGAAACAGGCAATTGACGTCCAAATGCATTATATCTAATTATACAATTATTTTTCGAGCTTTATGGACAGATATAGATTAAGGAACATGGTTAATAGAGCCTTTTTTTTGCAGTTTTAGAGGAGGACCTCCTCCCCGACCAAATGTCGAAAAGCGTATCTTTTGTAAACGTCCCAGAAAATGTCAAGCAAATTATAAGCCTAAAGGGGCGGCCTCTCTTCCGTCCAAAAATCATAAAATCAGGTATCAACTATTACGGTTGACAGAGGTTACGATCTCTCCCCAGTCCTCTGTAAATTTCAAGTAACTCGGTAAAGTTTAATTGTTTCTCTGTAACATATGTACTTAAGAGAAGCGGATGTCTCCCTATGCCCTTTTATTTTTATTAAAAAATCAGGAACCTGATATAAATTTCATAACCTCACCCATTTTTCCGTAAAATTTCAGTCGGGGGAGTTTAGTTTTGTTTTCACTGTACTTTGAAAAAAGTCGGGCAAAGGGGTGGCCCCCTCCCCGACCAAATATCGAAAAATAATGTAGCGGATTTTTGTCTAGATGCCAACCCCAACATTCAATGAAAATTTCATGCAAATCGCATAATTTTGTTCCAAGTTTCAAAAAGTAAGGCAAGGGGGAGGTCCCCCTCCCCGTCCGCATATGAAATCATCAGGTACCCCATAATAATTCCATAACCTCACCGCATGTTCTCTTTAAATCTCCGCGACCAGGTGTCAAAAAATGAGGTACCCTATTTTCACCACATGAACGCCCCCTATGATCTCTGAAAGTTTCAAGTAAATCGGTTCAGCCGTTTCGGAGCCAACTCGGTTCATACAAACAAACAAATAAACAAACATAGATTGAATTTTATATATATAGATAGATAAAAATTTGCCAAAATTTAAAAAAAATATTATTTCTCTAGACAGTTTTCTCAAAATGTTATTTCTATAAAAAATTTTGTCAACATTTTATTTCTATAGATAATTTTGTCAAAATTTTATTTCTATAGAAAATTTTGTCAAATTTTTATTTCCATAGAAAATTTCGTCAAAATTTTATTTTTATAGAATGTTTTGTCAAGTCTTTATTTCTATAGTAACTTTTGTCCAAATTTTGTCACATTTTATTTCTATAGAAATTTTATTATAAAAAATTTTTTCTCAAAATTTTATTTCTATAGAAAATTTTGTCAAAATTTTATTTCTATAGAGAATTTTGTCAACATTTTATTCTATAGAAAATTTGGTCAAAATTTTATTTTTACAGGAAATTTTTGCAAAATTTTATTTTAACAGAAAATGTTTTCAAAATTTTATTTCTATAGAAAATTTTGTAAAAATTTTATATTAATAGAAAATACTGTCAACATTTTATATCTATAAAAATGTTGTCAACATTTTATTCTTATAGACGATTTTGTCAAAATTTTATTTCTATAGAAAATTTTTAAAATTTTATTTCTATAGAAAATTTTATTAACATTTTATTCCATAAAAAGTTTTTGCAAAACTTTATTTCTATAGAAAATTCTATCTGTAGAAAATTTTGTCAAAATTTTATTTCTATAGAAATTTTTGTCAACATACTTTATTATTTATTAATATAAATTTTTTTCAAAATTTTATTTCTATAGAAATGTTTGTCAATTTTTTTTATTGATATAAAATTTTGTCAAAATTTTATTTTTATAGAAAATTTTGTCAAAATTTTATTTCCATACAAAATTTTGTCAAAATTTTATTTCTTTACAAAATTTTGTCAATATTTTATTTTTATACAAAATTCTGCCAACATTTTATTTCTATAGAAAATTTTGTCAAAATTTTATTTCTATTGAAAGTTTTGTGCAAATTTTATTTTTATAGAAAAATTTTTCAAAATTTTCTTCAGTTTTAGTAGGTCGTCTTTTAATTTGGTCCGATTTTTTATGATACCTGAACCTGATACTCCAACATCCATTTGACCACTCATTCACACAATACCATCACCAACACCCCCCCCCCCCCCCATAACATTTTCGGTTATTTGCCTTCATATATGGCAATACAATGAAACAGTAACATAAATATCATTGTTTTCATATTTCTGTTGTTTTTCTCTTTTTTTTTAAGCAAAAAGTGATTTTTTTTACATCGACAAAAAAAAAGAGAAGAAAAGTATGCCAAGGTTACGTTCACATTCATTGTGAAATAATTTTCATTATTATAACCCAAATAAAAACGTCGACGAATGGTATTTCTAGCCTCAATCATTTTGAAATGAAAGCCTAAATTGTTTTTGAGACACAAAAGTTACTTTTTGGGCGACAAATCAGGACAAAGGACATCTGGAACAACAGCCACACTTTTCGTTCAGAGCCGAACGAACAATGGCATGCAATGGAACAATGGAAATGTAATTGTGGGTGTGTGCAAGAGAGGGGGAAACGGAAGAGAAAAAAGTAAATATTTTGCTAGCATTGTTGCCTGCGTTAGGAGGATGGAAAAAAGTGATTTTCTTTCATTCAATGTAGGGGTTTTGCTTCTTTATTTATTTTTATTTCATTTTGTTAATTTTTTTTTTTTTGAAAATATAACAGGCTTTTGTAGAAAAATTACTTGCAATATTTCAAGTGACTCTGCAAATGACACAGTAAAAGAAGAGGAACTTTAAATAAGGTTGAAAATAAAAGCTAAGGAAATTCTTTGAATGAGAAGGCACAATAATGTGACCCAATTATATTGAGATCATATGCAAGGCTTGAGCACAATAAACGTGGTTTTTATGAATAGGAATTGTGACTGGCATCGTAAAAAATACATATGATGAAATTCTTGTATGGTGGTACAATAAGCCACAGTAAAACGAAATGCAGAGTTTAATGAATATAGGAATAAAGTGTTAGCAAAGTTTTCTACAGAGAGATATTTTGACAAAATTTTCTATAGAAAATAATTTTGACAAAATTTTCCATAGAAAATAATTTTGACAACATTTTCAATGCAAATGAATTTTTGCAAAAAAATTCTATAGCAATAAAATTTTACCAAAATTTTCTATAAAAATAACTTTTTCTATAGAAGTTAAATTTTGACAAAATTTTTTTATAGAAATAGAATTTTGTCAAAAATATTCTATAGAAATAAAATTTTTAACAATATTTTCTATAGAAACAAAATTTTGGCAAAATTTTGTATAGAAATAAAATTTTGCAAAATTTTTCGATAGAAACAAAATTTTCCAAACAATCTTCTATAGAAAAAAAATTAAAAAAACTTTCTATAGAAATAAAATTTTAACAAAATTTTCTGTCGGAATAAAATTTTGACAAAATTTTCTATCGGAATAAAATTTTGACAAAACTTTCTATAGAAATAAAATTTGGGATAAAATTAATATTCAAATAAAATTTTGACAAAATTTTATATAGATATAAAATGTTGGCAAAATTTTCAGTAGTAATAAAATTTTGGCAAATTTTTTATAGAAATAAAAATATAAGAAAATTTTCCATAGAAATAAAATCTTGATAAAATTTTGTAAGCAACTAAAATTTTGACAAAATTTTCTATAGAAATAGAAGTTTTCACAAAATTTTCTATATAAATAAAATTTTGAGAAAATTTTCTATAGCACTAAAATTTGACAAAATTTCCTTTGGAAAAAATTTTAGTAGAATTTTCTATAGAAACAACAGAGCTTGAGACAACTTTTCTATAGAAATAAAATTTTAACAAAATTTTTTGTCGGATTAAAATTTTGACAAAATTTTCTATCCGAATAGAATTTTGACAAAATTTTCTATTGAAATAAAGTTTTGGAAAATTTTTCTGTAGAATTAAAATTTTGCAAAAAATTTCTATAAAAAGTAAATTTTGCAAAAGTTTTCTATATATAGATAAATATTTGCACAAATTTTTATATAGAAAAAATATTTTAGCAAAAATTTACTGAAGAAATAAAATTTTGCAAAAATTTTCTATTGAAATAAAATGTTGACAAAATTTTCTATAGAAATAAAATTTTGCAAAAATTTTCTATAGAAATAAAATTTTGCAAAAATTTTCTATATATATAAAATTTTACAAAAATTTTCTATAGAAATAAGATTTAACAAAATATTCTGTAGAAATAAATTTTTGACAAAATTGGCAATAAATTCAATAAAGAACATTTCTTTCGAAAAACAAAACATATTTAACAAGTATATATGGCCGTAAGTTCGGCCAGGCCGAAGCTTATGTACCCTCCTCCATGGATAGCGTAGAAAAGTCTACTGAAGACTGCCATCCACAACCGAATTACTTGGGTTGTGGTATCACTTGCCGATGGCAAGTTATCTTAAAACTTCCTAACACCGTCTTCCAAATTGCAAGGCAGTCCATATAAAGGGTGATACGGTCAAAATTTGGTCAAGGGAAACGCGTGTAAATCGGTGAAATCGTTTATTTAAAAAATCAAATTAAATTTCTTTTTCAAGTTCAATTAGTATAAAATTCAGGAAAAATATTTAGTTAGGCTTTCGCTTTTCCAAATCCGAATTGCCGGGCTTCACGCTTGACACCTGCCATCAGATTTTGTACAGACACCTTGTCCACCTTCTTCGCCGCAGAAAGCCAGTTTGCCTTGAACTGCTGCTCGTCCTTAGCAGTTTTTTTTTGGTCTTCTTTAAGTTCCGTTTGACAATAGCCCAGTATTTCTCAATTGGGCGGAGCTCTGGCGTGTTGGGAGGGGTCTTGTCCTTGGGAACCACCTGCACTTTGTTGGCGGCGTACCACTCCATGGCCTTTTTACCGTAATGGCAAGATGCCAAATCCGGCCAAAACAGTACGGAACAACAGTGTTTCTTCAGGAAAGGCAGCAGACGTTTCTTCAAACACTCTTTCACGTAAATTTCTTGGTTGACAGTCCCGGAAGCTATGAAAATGCTGCTTTTCAAGCCACAGGTAGAGATGGCTTGCCAAACCAGATATTTCTTTGCGAACTTTGACAGTTTTATGTGCTTGAAAATATCTGCTGCCTTTCCCCTTCCTTTTGCCGTATAAAACTCCTGTCCCGGAAGCTGCTTGTAGTCGGCTTTGACGTAGGTTTCGTCGTCCATTACCACGCAGTCAAACTTCGTCAGCATCGTCGTGTGCAGCCTCCGGGATCGCGCTTTGGCCGTCGTATTTTGTTTATCATCGCGATTTGGAGTCACTACCTTCTTTTAAGTCGAGAGTCCGGCTCGTTTTTTGGCTCGATGCACGGTTGTAGACGATACACCCAGCTTATTTGCGGCATCTCGGAGAGAGAGGTTAGGGTTTCGCTTGAAACTACCGGCAACTCTCTTTGTCGTCTCAGCGGCTTCCGGTTTTCGATTTCCCCTCGATCCAGACTTCCTGGCTGTCGACAAACGTTCCCCAAACACTTTAATTACATTTGTAACGGTTGATTTGGCAACTTTTAGCAATTTTGCCAGCTTTGCGTGCGAGTAGCTCGGATTTTCGCGATGCGCGAGCAAAATTTTGATACGCTGCTCTTCTTGCTTGGACGGCATTTTGACAACTGAAGAGTGAATTCCAAAATCAAAACAGGAGCAACATTCTACACACACCTTCAAAATGAGGGATGTTCAGGGTTTTTTAATGCAAAATTGAAAGAAATACGTCAAGTTTATATTGACCAAATTTTGACCGTATCACTCTATATGGTATATATTAAACTAAAAAAAGCCGATTAAATACGTATATAATTAAGTTTGACAAAATTTTCTATAGTAATAATATTTTGAGAAAAGTTTCTATAAAAATAAAATATTGACAAAATAAAACCTTGACAACATTTTCTATAGAAGTAAAATTTGCACACAATTTTCTATAGAAATAAAATTTTGTCAACATATTCTATAGAAATAAAATTTTGACAAAATTTTCTACAGAAATAAAATTTTGACAAAATTTTCTATTTATTTGGGCTTTGCCCAAATAAATTTGACAAACATTCTTTTCCTCTGTTGGTTAAGCTACTCTTGTAGTTTAGTCAATGTATGGTTTTAAGCTGAAATAAAAAAACGACAACAATGCTTAAAGAACAAAACCAACAATAAAACCAGTAAGGAAAGTCTAAAGTCGGGCGGGGCCGACTATATTATACCCTGCACCACTTTGTAGATCTAAATTTTCGATACCATATCACATCCGTCAAATGTGTTGGGGGCTATATATAAAGGTTTGTCCCAAATACATACATTTAAATATCACTCGATCTGGAAGAATTTGATAGACTTCTACAAAATCTATAGACTCAAAATTTAAGTCGGCTAATGCACTAGGGTGGAACACAATGTTAGTAAAAAAATATGGGAAACGTTTAAATCTGAAGCAATTTTAAGGAAACTTCGAAAAAGTTTATTTATGATTTATCGCTCGATATATATGTATTAGAAGTTTAAGAAAATTAGAGTCATTTTTACAACTTTTCGACTAAGCAGTAGCGATTTTATAAGGAAAATGTTGGTATTTTGACCATTTTTGTCGAAATCAGAAAAACATATATATGGGAGCTATATCTAAATCTGAACCGATTTCAACCAAATTTGGCACGCATAGCTACAATGCTCATTCTACTCCCTGTGCAAAATTTCAATTAAATCGGAGTAAAAGATTGGCCTCTGTGGTCATATGAGTGTAAATCGGGCGAAAGCTATATATGGGAGCTATATCTAAATCTGAACCGATTTGGATGATATTTTGCAAGTTTTTCGAGACTCATAAAATATTGGGATGTTCGGAATTTGAGGAAGATCGGTTGATATACACGCCAATTATGACCAGATCGGTGAAAAATATATATGGCAGCTATATCTAAATCTGAACCGATTTTTTCCAAAATCAATAGGGATCGTCTTTGAGCCGAAACAGGACCCTATACCAAAGTTTAGGACAATCGGACTAAAACTGCGAGCTGTACTTTGCACACAAAAATACATCAACAGACAGACAGACAGACGGACAGACAGACGGACAGACGGACATCGCTAAATCGACTCAGAATTTAATTCTAAGACGATCGGTATACTAAACGATGGGTCTCAGACTTTTCCTTCTTGGCGTTACATACAAATGCACAAACTTATTATACCCTGTACCACAGTAGTGGTGAAGGGTATAAATATGGGACACGTTTAAATCTGAAGCAATTTTAAGGAAACTTCGAAAAAGTTTATTTATGATTTATCGCTCGATATATATGTATTAGAAGTTTAGGAAAATTAGAGTCATTTTTACAACTTTTCGACTAAGCAGTAGCGATTTTATAAGGAAAATGTTGGTATTTTGACCATTTTTGTCGAAATCAGAAAAACATATATATGGGAGCTATATCTAAATCTGAACCGATTTCAACCAAATTTGGCACGCATAGCTACAATGCTAAGTCTACTCCCTGTGCAAAATTTCAACTAAAGCAGAGCAAAAAATTGGCCTCTGTGGTCATATGAGTGTAAATCGGGCGAAAGCTATTTATGGGAGATATATCTAAATCTGAACCGATTTCAACCAAATTTGACACGCATAGCTATAATGCTAATTCTACTCCCTGTGCAAAATTTCAACTAAATCAGAGCAAAAAATTGGCCTCTGTGGGCAAATGAGTGTAAATCGGGCGAAAGCTATATATGGGAGCTATATCTAAATCTGAACCGATTTCAACCAAATTTGGCACGCATAGTTACAACGCTAATTCTACTCCCTATGCAAAATTTCAACTAAATCGGAGTTAAAAATTGGCCTCTGTGGTCATATGAGTGTAAATCGGCCGAAAGCTTTATATGCGAGATATATCTAAATCTGAACCGATTTTGCTGATATTTTGCAAGTTTTTCGAGACTCATAAACTATTCGGATGTACGGAATTTGAGGAAGATCGGTTGATATACACGCCAATTATGACCAGATCGGAGAAAAATATATATGGCAGCTATATCTAAATCTGAACCGATTTTTTCCAAAATCAATAGGGATCGTCTTTGAGCCGAAAAAGGACCCCATACCAAATTTTAGGAAAATCGGACTAAAACTGCGAGCTGTACTTTGCACACAAAAATACATCAACAGACAGACAGACAGACAGACAGACAGACAGACGGACAGACAGACGGACAGACAGACGGACAGACAGACAGACGGACATCGCTAAATCGACTCAGAATTTATTTCTAAGCCGATCCGTATACTAAAAGGTTGGTCTATGATTACTCCTTCTTGGCGTTACATACAAATGCACAAACTTATTATACCCTGTACCACAGTAGTGGTGAAGGGTATAAAAACAAAACAAATAGAAATAACATTTTGACAAACTGTTCAATTGAATTAAAATTTTGACAACAATCTCTATAGAATTAAAGTTTTGACAACATTTTCTATAGAAATAAAATTTTGCCAAAATTTTCTATAGAAATAAAATTTTGACAAAATTTTCTATATAAATATAAAATTTTGGTAGATTATTTTTGGCTCGAGTGGCAACCATGATTATGAACCGATATGGACCAATTTTTGTGTGATTGGGGATCGGCTATATATAACTATAGACCTATATGGACCAATTTTTTTTTTACACCCTCCACCAATCCTATGGTGGAGGGTGTAAAAAAATATATATATTTTTATACCCTCCACCATAGGATGGGGGGTATAATAACTTTGTAATTCCGTTTGTAACACATCGAAATATTGCTCTAAGACACCATAAAGTATATATATTCTGGGTCATGGTGAAATTGCGAGTCGATCTGAGCATGTCAATCCGTCCGTCCGTCTGTTGAAATCACGCTAACTTCCGAACGAAACAAACTATCGACTTGAAACTTGGCACAAGTAGTTGTTATTGATGTAGGTTAGATGGTATTGCCAATGGGCCATATCGGTCCACTTTTACGTATAGCCCCCATATAAACGGACCCCCAAATTTGGATTGCGAGGCCTCTAAGAGAAGCAAATTTCATCCGATCCGGCTGAAATTTGGTACAGGGTGTTAGTATATGGTCCTAACAACCATGCAAAAATTGGTCCACATCGGTCCATAATTATATATAGCCCCCATATAAACCGATCCCCCGATTTGGCTTGGGAGGCCTCTAAGAGAAGCAAATTTCATACGCTCCGGCTGAAATTTGGTACATGATGTTAGTATATGGTCTCTAACAACCATGCATAAATTGGTCCATATCGGTCCATAATTATATATAGCCCCCATATAAACCGATCCCCCGATTTGGCTTGCGAGGCCTCTAAGAGAAGCAAATTTCATCCGATCCGGCTGAAATTTGGTACATGGTGTTAGTATATGGTCTCCAACAACCATGCATAAATTGGTCCAAATCGGTCCATAATTATATATAGCCCCCATATAAACCGATCCCCAGATTTGGCTTGCGAAGCCTCTAAGAGAAGAAAATTTCACATGATCCGGCTGAAATTTGGTACATGGTGTTAGTATATGGTATCTAACCACTATGCAAAAATTGGTCGAAATCGGTCCATAATTATATATAGCCCCCATATAAAATGATCCCCAGATTTGACCTCCGGTGCCCCTTGGAAGAGCAAAATTCATCGGATTCGGTTGAAATTTGGTACGTGATGTTAATATATGGTATCCAACAACCATGCATGAACTGGTTCATATCAGTCCATAATTATATATAGCCCCCATATAAACCGATCCCCAGATTTGACCTCCGGAGCCCCTTGGAAGAGCAAAATTCACCCAATCCGGTTGAAATTTGGTACGTTTAAACCAATCCCCAGATTTGACCTCCGGAGCTCTTAGAGGACCAAAATTCATCGGATCCGGTTAAGATTTGGTACGTGGTGAAATTTTGTACATTGTGCACTATATGGCCGCTAACAACCATGCCAAAATTGGTCCATATCCGTCTATAGTTATATAAGCCGATCCCCAAAAGTAATCTAGCAAAATTTTATTTCTATAGAAAATTTTGTCAAAATTTTATTACTATCGAAAATTTTGTCAACATTTTATTTCGATAGAAAATTTTGTTAAAATTTTATTTCTAGAGAAAATTTTGTCAAAATTTTATTACTATAGAAATTTTTGTCAAAATTTTATTTCTATGCAAAATTATGTAAAAATTTTATTTCTATAGAAATTTTTTAATTTTCTATAGAAATAAAATTTTGACAAAATTTTCTATAGAAATAAAATTTTGAAAAAACCCTCTATAGAAATAAAATTTTGACAAAATTTTCTATAGAAATAAAATTTTGACAAAATTTTCTACCGAAATAAAATTTTTACAAAATTTTCTATAGAAACAAAATTTTGACAAAATTTTCTATAAAAATAAAATTTTGACAAAATTTTCTATAGAAATAAAATTTTAACAAAATTTTCTATAGAAATAAAATTTTGACAAAATTTTCTATGGAAAAAAAGATGGAGAAAGAAAATAAGTTTAAAACATTAAAAAAAAAAACAAGTACGGAAAGTCTAAAGTCGGGCGGGACCGACTATATTATACCCTGCACCACTTTGTAGATCTAAATTTTCGATACCATATCACATCCGTCAAATGTGTTGGGTGCTATATAAAGGTTCGCCCCAAATACATACATTTAAATATCACTCGATCTGGACAGAATTTGATAGACTTCTACAAAATCTATAGACTCAAAATTTAAGTTGGCTAATGCACTAGGGTGGAACACAATGTTAGTAAAAAATATGGGAAACATTTAAATCTGAATTTTAAGGAAACTTTGCAAAAGTTTATTTATGATTTATCGCTCGATATATATGTATTAGAAGTTTTGGAAAATTAGAGTCATTTTTACAACTTTTCGACTAAGCAGTGGCGATTTTGCAAGGAAAATGTTGGTATTTTGACCATTTTTGTCGAAATCAGAAAAACATATATATGGTAGCTATATATAAATCCGAACCGATTTCAACCAAATTTGACACGCATAGCAACAATGCTAATTCTACTCCCTGTACAAAATTTCAACTAAATCGGAGTTAAAATTTCAACTAAATCGGAGTTAAAAATTGGCCTCTGTGGTCATATGAATGTAAATCGGGCGAAAGCTATATATGGGAGATATATCTAAATCTGAACCGATTTCAACCAATTTGGCTACAATGCTAATTCTACTACCTGTGAAAAATTTCAACTAAATCGGAGTTAAAAATTGGCCTCTGTGGTCATATGAGTGTAAATCGGGCGAAAGCTATATATGGGAGCTATATCTAAATCTGAACCGATTTCAACCAAATTTGGCACGCATAGCTACAATGCTAATTCTACTCCCTGTGCAAAATTTCAACCAAATTGGGGTAAAACTCTGTTTTCTGGGACCGTATTAGTCCATATCGGGCGAAAGATATATATGGGAGCTTTATCTAAATCTGAACCGATTTCAATAAAATTTAGCACACTTTACTATAGTACTAATTGTTCTTTTTGTGCAAAATTTTAAGCAAATTAGGGTAAAACTCTGGCTTCTGGGGCCATATAAGGCCATATCGGGCGAAATATATATATGGGAGCTATATCTAAATCTGAACCGATTTCTTCCGAAATCAATAGGGATCTATTCTGAGCCAAAACACATACTTGTGCCAAATTTGAAGTCGATTGGACTAAAACTCCACAGTGTGGAGCAGGGTATAAAAATAGTTTTGATAATATTTTAAATTATTACAGCCAAGATGATCTTAGTCAAACAAAAATTTTTTCCATTTTAAGATACCCATTTTAAAGTAGAATCACTTAATTATAAGGACAAAACGACTTTATTGAAAAGTGACTTTTGGACTAGGAAGATACTGTAAATGCGTCTTCTATGCTAAGCAAAAAATGCATTCGGACATAAGGGAAAAGAAATCTTTGGCCTAAGGAAAATATTTTTTTTAAATTTAGTAGGACTTTCTACGTATTCCATGGTGAAGGGTACTGCGGATTCGGCAGGGTTTTCTGTCGTATATACTTTTTTTATTTCTGGTGCACTGTTAAATAATAGTAACACAAAAATAGTCACACTTCATTTGCAGAACAATGGCAAGCACTTCAGCATCACAGCTCCAACATTCTATAACTGAATAAGCACTTAGTCATGATTTGGCTCGAGTACATTTCTATGAATTTCAGCTTCCTCGCCACTGCCAGAGCCCATTTTACTAAGAAATGTAAATTATTGTGGTTATGTGGAATGTTTTTAACAATAACTAACTCACTTGTTTTGTCTGTCGGTTCGATTTTAGCTTTTACCATTTTGGTCTTGTAATGCATTTGGTCTCTTGTAATGCCACCATTTCAAGAGAAATTTCCTGCTTACCTTTCATCCATCGTAGATTCTCAAAGCACTTAACTTTTATTTTATTTTTTTGTTTTGTTTGTTTTTGCATCCACTCATTAATCCACTTTTAGTTGTAGGAAGTTTTTGTCCTTTGCCTTGCATACCATAGCAAACAAAACAGGACTAAAATTTCATACAAGCTTCACTTTACTTGCTTTAACTTCCTTCTCATTATGACCAGAAGGAGAAACTTTTTTGTTTCCTTGTTGGGGTTTGGTTTTTTTTCTTTCTTGCACTTAAGAAATAATTTCACTTCTCGTATTTGTCTTTTTGGCATTCTACTACTGGCAATTTTGCTTAACTCACCAACTAGATTTGTTTGTTAGCACGAAGAAGAAAATGAAAATTGGTGTGCAGATGAAAACAAAAAAAAAAAAAAAGAACGAAGAGGATTCTTCAAAATTTTTCCAACACTCCAATAAAAATAAAGCAAGTGAATGATGTTGGGGGGTGCAGTAAAGTTGAATTCTGAAGGTCTTCAATATTTACACAAGGTACTCTTAGGAATTTTATTTGCATGATAAATCGAATGAAGGAAAATATTCATGAAAGTAAGTCAATTGGCTGCATGTAGCAGCCATTTTGGCCAAGTTGTCCAGGATGAAATTGTGGAGAAAATATTTGCAGATACTTCAATTAAGAAAAATAAAACTTATTAAGAGTCTACAAGAGTGAAAGTTGAAGATGATGTGGTCAGGTAATAGTTGCATTTCTCTGCTATATACCATAAAAAAAACAAATACAGCATAACTGCAGCCGAACGTAATCGTTCTAGTACACAACAGAGGTCTTATATGCAGTCGAAACTTCTATTCTATTCTTCGAGCCAAATTTCCATACATATAGCTAAAGAACATTCGGCGAATTCAAGGCAAATAAAGATGGTCAAACAATAAAATTGATAGGAATTCTCGTTATATTTCTGGCTTATGTTAAATACTTTACAAATTTAGAAAAATTGGGTGATAATAGAAACTTATAGAAAAAGCTTTAACTCATTGTTTCAAAAGTTTATTTCTATAGGAAATTATGTAAACATTTTATTTCTATAGAAAATTTTGTCACAATTTTGTTTGTAGAACAATTTATCAAAATACTATTTCTATAGAAAAAATTTCCAAAATTTTATTCTACACAATTTTTTAAACATTTATTTACATTGAAAAGTGTAAAATTTTTATTTCTATAGAAAATGTTGAGAAAATTTTATATATTTAAAAAAATTTTAAAAATATTATTTCTATAGAACACTTCATCAAAATTCGATTTCGATAGAAAATTTTGTCAACATTTTATTTCTCTAGAAATTTTTTTTTAAATTTTATATCTATAGAACATTTTGTAAAAATTTTATTTCTATAGAAAATTTTGTAAAAATTTTATTTCTATAGAAAATTTTGTAATAATTATACCCTGCTCCACACTGTGGAACAGGGTATTATAAGTTAGTGCATATGTTTGCAACACCCAGAAGGAGAAGAGATAGACACATGGTGTCTTTGGCAAAAATGCTCAGGGTGGGCTCCTGAGTCGATATAGCCATGTCCGTCTGTCCGTCTGTCCGTGAACACATTTTTGTAATTAAAGTCTAGGTCGCAGTTTTACTCCAATCGACTTCAAATTTGGCACAAGTACGTGTTTTGGCTCAGAATAGATCCCTATTGATTTTGGAAGAAATCGGTTCAGATTTAGATATAGCTCCCATATATATATTTCGCCCGATATGGCCTTATATGGCCCCAGAAGCCAGAGTTTTGCACTAATTTGCTTAAAATTTTGCACAATAGGAACAATTAGTACTATAGTAAAGTGGGCTAAATTTTATTGAAATCGGTTCAGATTTAGATATAGCTCCCATATATACCTTTCGCCCGATATGGACTAATACGGTCCCAGACGCCAGAGTTTTACCCCAATTTGGTTGAAATTTTGCACAGGGAGTAGAATTAGCATTATAGCTATGCGTGCCAAATTTGGTTGAAATCGGTTCAGATTTAGATATAGCTCCCATATATAGCTTTCGCCCGATTTACACTCATATGACCACAGAGGCCAATCTTTTACTCCGATTTAACTGAAATTTTGCACAGGGAGTAGAATCAGCATTGTAGCTATGCGTGCCAAATTTGGTTGAAATCGGTTCAGATTTAGATATAGCTCCCATATATAGCTTTCGCCCGATTTACACTCATATGGCCACAGAGGCCAATCTTTTACTCCGATTTAACTGAAATTTTGCACAGGGAGTAGAATTAGCATTGTGGCTATGCGTGCCAAATTTGGTTGAAATCGGTTCAAATTTATATATAGCTCCCATATATAGCTTTAGGCCGATTTACACTCATATGACCACAGCGGCCAATCTTTTACTCCGATTTAACTGAAATTTTGCACAGGGATTAGAATTAGCATTGTAGCTATGCGTGCCAAATTTGGTTGAAATCGGTTCAAATTTATATATAGCTCCCATATATATGTTTTTCCGATTTCGACAAAAATAGTCAAAATACCAACATTTTCCTTGTAAAATCGCCACTGCTTAGTCGAAAAGTTGTAAAAATGACTCTAATTTTCCAAAACTTCTAATACATATATATCGAGCGATAAATCATAAATAAACTTTTGCGAAGTTTCCTTTAAATTGCTTCAGATTTAAATGTTTCCCATATTTTTTTTTTTACTAACATTGTACTCCACCCTAGTGCATTAGCCGACTTAAATTTTGAGTCTATAGATTTTGTAGAAGTCTATCAAATTCTGTCCAGATCGAGTGATATTTAAATGTATGTATTTGGGACAAACCTTTATATATATCCCCCAACACATTTACCGGATGTGATATAATATCGAAAATGTAGATCTACAAAGTGGTGCAGGGTACACCCAGAGAAGAAACATGATCACCTCAAACATGTTTTAAGAGCAAAATGTTATTTTTGGGTGGTGACCATGTAACATGGTTTTCGCAACCATGTTATTTTCTCGGAAATCATGTATCTGATTTCGGCAAGCAGGTTATATTTGACGATAAAATAACATTTTAGTGACAAACATGTTACATGGTCACCATACAAAAATAACATTTTGCTCTTGAAACATGTTTGAGGTGATCATATTCCTTCTCTGCGTGTATAATATGGTCGGCCCGCCCGACTGTAGACTTTCTTTACTTGTTTTATTTCTATAGAAAATTTTGTCAAAATTTTATTTCTATAGAAAATTTTGTCAAAAATTTTATTTCTATAGAAAATTTTGTCAACATTTTATTTCTGTAGAAAATTTTTTCAAAATTTTATATCTATAGAAAATTTTGTCAAAATTTTATATCTATAGAAAATTTTGTCAAAATTTTATTTCTATAGAAAATTTTGTTAAAATTTTATTTCTATAGAAAATTTTGTCAAAATTTTATTTCTATAGAAAATTTTGTCAAAATTTTATTTCTATAGAAAATTTTGTCAAAATTTTATTTATATAGAAAATTTTGTTAAAATTTTATTTATATAGAAAATTTTGTCAAAAAATTTTTTTTTCTATAGAAAATTTTGTCAAATTTTATTTCTATAAAAAATTTTTTCCAAAATATGTGGATGATCTGTTCTGTATTTTGAATAAAAATGACGTTCAGGCCACTTTATCAGCTTTAAACGCCTTTGATAGACAAATTCAATTTACGATGGAAACAGAAGAGGACAACAAGTTACCATACTTAGATACTATAATTCTAAGGCACAGAAATGGAATAAAAATGAACTGGTATATAAAGCCAACAGCCACAGGACGATTGATAAATTTCAACTCCAAACACCCTAGACGAGTTATAATGAATACGGCTACAAATTTTATAAGAAGAGTACACGATATCAGCGACAAAATATTTCATAAGGACAACGAAGATAAGATAAGGACCATATTGCGATTAAATGATTTCCCGACTAAGACGATTGACGACCTAATACAACATGTAAAAGAACGACAACATATCAAACATGACGAAATTGAACCCAAAATTTATAAACCCTTGACATATGTCCCCCACTTCTCGGAAAGATTCAAATCATCAAACATGCTAAATAAGGACAAATTTCAAATTGCACAAAGGACTCATAATACAGTAAATCAATTGTTCAGCAAGACAAAATCCAAAATTAAGAAAGAAGACAAGTCAAACGTAGTATATAAGATCAAATGCAATGGAAATGACTCTGATACTTGCCAAAAAGTATATATTGGTACAACGAAAACCAAATTAAAAACTAGACTCTCAGGGCATAAATCTGATCAGAAAGCCACTGAGAAGCCCTTGGAGCAAAAGACGGCACTTGCAGCACATTGCACTTTAACAGGACACAAACCAAACTTTAAGGACGTAGATATTTTGACGCAAGAAACCAATTATAAAAGGAGATTTACTCTGGAGATGCTACATATTATAAATGTACCTGCAGAAAGACGAATGAATTTTAAGACTGATACGGACCATTGTGCACATATTTATAGAAATATTGTACAAAAATATAGAAAGGCAGATTAGCTTTTAGTTGTAAATATACTCCCTTGTAAAGAAGTTCACTGTTCTTTAAATTTAAATGTAATTATCTGGGTTTTTCATGTAATGATATATTTTTTGTTAATGTGTTAAATGTTTTTTCTTTTTGTTTAAAGTAATTTCCCTGAAGACGAGCATCGGAGATGTCTCGAAATATTGGAAAGTTTTAAATATAAAAATACAACTCAAAAAACAACAACATCTGTTTTTATTCACATGACCTCAAGCCAAACTAAGCAAATATAATTAAAATTTTATTTCTATAGAAAGTTTTTTCAAAATTCTATTTCTATAGAAAATTTTGTCAAAATTTTATTTCTATAGAAAATGTTGTCAAATTTTTATACCCTCCACCATAGGATGGGGGGTATATTAACTTTGTCATTCCATTTGTAACACATCGAAATATTGATCTAAGACCCCATAAAGTCGTGGTGAAATTCTGAGTCTATTTGAGGATGTCCGTCCGTCCGTCTGTTGAAATCACGTTAACTTCCGAACGAAACAAGCTATCGACTTGAAACTTGGCACAAGTAGTTGTTATTTATGTAGGTCGGATGGTATTGCAAATGGGCCATATCGGTCCACTTTTACGTGTAGCCCCCATATAAATCGATTCCCCGATTTGGCTTGCGGAGCCTCTAAGAGAAGCAAACTTCATCCGATCCGGCTGAAATTTGGTACATGATGTTAGTATATGGTCTCTAATGACAATGCAAAAATTGGTTCACATCAGTCCATATTTATATAGCGCCCATATAAACCGATCCCCCGATTTGGCTTGCGGAGCCTCTAAGAGAAGCAAATTTCATCCGATACGGCTGAAATTTGGTACATGGTGTTAATATATGGTCTCTAACAACCATGCGAAAATTGGTCCACATCGGTCCATAATTATATATAGACCCCATATAAATCGATCCCCCGATTTGGCTTGCAGAGCCTCTAAAAGAAACAAATTTCATCCAATCCGGCTGAAATTTGGTACATGATGTTAGTACATGGTCTCTAATGACCATGCAAAAAATTGGTCCATATCGGTACATAATTATATATAGCCCCCATGTAAACCGATCACCAGATTTGACCTCCGGAGCCTCTTGGAAGACTAAAATTCATCTGATTCAGTTGAAATTTGGTACGTGATGTTAATATATGGCCTCAAACACCCATGCAAAAATTGGTCGATATCGGTATACAATTATATATAGGCCCCATATAAACCGATCCCCAGACTTGACTTCCAGAGCACCTTGCAAGAGCAAAATTCTTCCCATTCGGTTGAAATTTGGTACGTGATGTTAGTATATGGTATCCAACAACCATGCAGGAATTGGTTTCTATCAGTCCATAATTATATATAGCTCCCATATAAACCGATCGCCAGATTTGACCTCACTTGCCTTTTGGAGAAGCAAAATTCATCCGATCTGGTTGAAATTTGGTACGGGGTGGTAGTATATGATATTTAACAACCATGCTAAAAGAGGTCCATATCAGTCCATAATTATTTATAGCCCCCATATAAACCGATCCCGAGATTTGGTTTTGGAGCCTCTTGGAGGAGCAAATTTCATCCGAGTGAGTTGAAATTTGTGGATGACGGTCTTTCGTAGAAGTTTCTACGCAATCCATGGTGGAGGGTACATAAGATTCGGCCTGACCGAACTTACGGCCGTATATACTTGTTTTTTTTTTTTTGTTATTCTCAGTAAATTTTGTCAAAATTTGATTTCTTTAGAAAATTTTCTCAAAATTTTATATCTATAGAAAATTTTGTCAATTTTTATACCCACCACCATAGAATGGGGGTATAATAAGTTTGTCATTCCGTTTGTAACACATCGAAATAACGATTTCCGACTATATAAGGAATATATATTCTTGATCAGGGAGAAATTCTAAGACGATATAACGATGTCCGTCTGTCTGTCTGTCTGTCTGTTGTAATCAATCTACAGTCTTCAATAATGAAGCAATCGTGCTGAAATTTTGCTCAAACTAGTCTTTTGTCTGCAGGCAGGTCAAGTTCGATGATGGGCTATATCGGTCCAGGTTTTGATATAGTCCCCATATAAACCGACCTCCCGATTTTGGGTCTTGGGCTTATAGAAATCGTAGTTTTTATCCAATTTGCCTGAAGTTTGAAATCTAGAGGTATTTTAGGACCACAAATACGTCTGTCAAAAATGGTGAGTATCGGTCCATATTTTGGTATAGCCACCTTATAGACCGATCTCCCGATTTTACTTCTTGGGCATATAGAAATCGTAGTTTTTATCCAATTTGCCTGAAATTTGAAATCTAGAGGTATTTTATGACCATAAAGAGGTGTGCCAAAAATGGTGAGTATCGGTCCATGTTTTGGTATAGCCCCCATATAGACCGATCTCCCGATTTTACTTCTTGGGCTTATAGAAACCGCAGTTTTTATCCAATTTATCTGAATTTGGAAATCGAGAGGTACTTTAGAACCGTAAAGAGAGTGCCAAAAATGGTGAGCATCGGTCCGTGTTTTGGTATGGTGCCCAGATAAACCGACCTCCCGATTTGGGGTCTTGGGCTTATAGAAACCGTAATTTTTATCCAATTTGCCTGAAATTGGAAATCTAGATGTATTTTAGGACCATAAATAGGTGTGCCGAAAATATTGAGTATCGGTCCATATTTTGGGAGCCACCGTGGTGCAATGGTTAGCATGCCCGCCTTGTATACACAAGGTCGTGGGTTCGATTCCTGCTACGACCGAACACCAAAAAGTTTTTCAGCGGTGGATTATCCCTCCTCAGTAATGCTGGTGACATTTCTGAGGGTTTCAAAGCTTCTCTAAGTGGTTTCACCACAATGTGGAACGCCGTTCGGACTCGGCTATAAAAAGGAGGTCCCTTGTCATTGAGCTTAACATGGAATCGGGCAGCACTCAGTGATAAAAGAGAAGTTCACCACTGTGGTATCACAATGGACTGAATAGTCTAAGTGAGCCTGATACATCGGGCTGCCACATAACCTAACCTAACCATCGGTCCATATTTTGGTATAGCCCCCAATAGACCGATTTCCCGATTTTACTTGTTTGGCTTCTAGAATCCAAAGTTTTTATCCTATTTGCCTGAAATTGGAAATCTAGAGATATTTTCGGGCCATAAAGAGGTGTGCCGAAAACGGTGAGTATCTCTCCATATTTCTCATTTAACTCAATTTCTCGATTTAACTCCTTGGGTTTCTAGAAACCGTAGTTTTTATCTGATTTGCCTGAAATTGTAAATATTCTGGTATTTTAGGCTCACAAAAACGTGTATCGGATTAAGTATTTTATCGGTCCATTTGGTAATGCCTCCATATAGACCGACTTCACTTCTTGAGGGTGTAGAAGGCGCACTGATCATGAAAATTGCTTGAAACTCAATGTAAAATTTCCAAATTTTACTTCTTGGGTGAAAATCTACAGATTTAAGATTTCAAATCAAGACGTTATTTTATAATTTTCTTGCACACTTACAAGAGATGTTAATAATTCCTCTAAAACTCAAATAAAACTGGTTCTTATAAATCCAGAATCTGATATAGTCCTCATAGGTGAAATCTTTAAATTTATCTTCCGGAAATGTCCTCAAGCCCTCCTGAAATTTCAAAGGAAACCCTAATATTTGGTTCATGGTGGTGGGTATTTAAGATTCGGCCCGGCCGAACTTCCTGCTGTATATTCTTGTTTTTTTAATAGAAAATGTTTCCTAAATTTCTATAGAAAACTTTGTCAAAATTTTATTTCTATAGAAAATTTTGTCAACATTTTATTTCTATAGAAAATTTATTCAAAATTTTATTTTTATAGAAAATATTTGCAAAATTTTATTTCTATAGAAAATTTTTGCAAAATTTTATTTCTATTGAAAATTTTGTCAAAAAAATTTTTTTTGTTATTCTCAGTAAATTTTGTCAAAATTTGATTTCTTTAGAAAATGTTGTCAAACTTTGAATTCTATAGAAGATTTTGTCAAAATTTTGTTTCTATAGAAAATTTAGTGAACATTTTATTTCTATGAAAAAACTATAGAAAATTTTAACAAAATTTTATATCTATAAAAAATTTTGTCAAATGTTTATATCTATAAAAAATTTTGTCAAAATTTTATTTCTATAAAAAATTATGTTATTTTTATTTTTGCATGGTTGTTAAAGGGCATATGCTTTCATCTCAATTCCAATCGCATCGGATGAGATTTGCTCTTCGCGAAGGCTATAACTAAAAGTGGTTTGATATGGCCCGTTTGCAATACCATTCGAGCTATATCAATAACAACTACTTCAGCCAAATCGACAGCTTGTTTTTATCGGAAGTGTGCGTGATTTCAAAAGATGGACGAACGGACGGACATCGCTAGATCTAATCAGAATATCACCACGGCCCAGAATATTTTTGCTTTATGGGGTCTGAGACAAAGTTAATATCCTATGTTAGAGGGTATAAATACAAAGAATAAGCCAGACCTATTTATTTGCTTTCTTTAGGTTTTCTCTCGAATGTTTCATCATTCATTGTCAACGCCCTTGAGACATTCCTAAATTTTTCTTATCGTCCATGAATCTTATCATGGAGATATAATCATATTTCAAAGTTACCTTTTTTGTTGTTATTTGCACATCCTATTGTGGATATTGCATTTGTGTTTACTGTATACTAAGAAATCTTTTGTGGGATTACTCAATTTAAATTTTACAGATTCTTTTCTTATTACGAAAATTTTATTTCGAGAATTTTTGGGACAATTTCATAAAAAAAATCCCCTTTCAAACACAAAAGGAAAAAAAAAATAAATTTTGTTTTGAATTTGAACCCAAAAGGTCAACTTATGGTTTTTATTGTAGAAACTTAAAATAGGGGTGGGCGGTGTACAAAGAATTCAAGGTATGTACAAAAGGAGGAAACAAAAAAGGTCTCCCCAAGAAATTGTAGGCATGGAAAAATTATGTAAAAAGCAAATAATTCCAATCCCTTAATGATTAATTAATTGTTGGGGTTAAAGAATTTAATTCAGCGTAAATTTGTAATGGAGGCTTTGCGGTCTTCTGATGAATAGGGTGCGAATAGCCAATGTGGCTTTCTGATAGATAAAGAAAACAATTACGAGAAAGTAAGAGCTAAAAATGACCATGTAATACCGCTAATAATTCCGGTAGACTGGGGATTGTCATCAGAGTCAAAAAGACGACTTTCAGATTTTTCCACGTATGGAAAAAATGGACTCAATTTTACTTCTAATATATTGTCAATATTTTATGTAAATAGGAAATCTTGTCAAAATTTTATTTCTATAGAAAATTTTTGCAAAATTTTATTTCTATAGATTTTTTTGTCAAAATTTTATGTTTATAATAATCACCTGAATTCAAAATTTTGTTAATGTGGCATTCAATTGGCAACATAAAATATGGAAAAAATCGATTTTTTGCAAATACTGAAATAAATTGGGTTTCTCTCCATTGTTGGCCTTTGTTTGTTGTCAATATGAACATGCTACTACATGAGCCCGAGAAATTGATTTGCATATCAACATTATTTGCTTGTTTAAAATACAAAATACGAATCATACGAAAACGACAATAGAAGTACTTGGAAATACAGCCAGGACAAATGCATACAAATAGTGTTAATAAACAATCCCAAATGTCTTGGAAAATCACTTGAATTGAATACATATTCATATACATGTATGGACATATAACCACACCCACATACACAAACTCCTTCGATTCAAATTCATACACAGTGAATAAGTTTATCACAAAGATTTCGCTTAGGTATAAGAATCACCGAGAAGAATGCATAAAAAAAATTGACAACATTTTCTATAGAAATAAAATGAGAAAATTTTATATAGAAATAAAATTTTGAGAAAATTTTCTATAGAAGTACAATTTTGAGAAAATTTTCTATCGAAATAAAATTTGGACGAAATTTTCTATAGGAATAAAATTTGGAATTCTTGCAAAATTTTCTACAGAAATAAATTTCTAGCAAAATTTTCTGTAGATATAAAATTTTGATAAAATTTTCTATAGAAATATATTTTGACAAAATTTTCGAATGCTGTAGAATTTTGATAAAAATTTTCTATGGAAATAAAATGTTGATAAAATTTTCTATAAAAATAAGATTTTGATAAAAATTTCTATAGAAATGAAGCTTTGACAAAATTTTCTATAGAAATAAAATTTTGACAAAATTTTCTGTAGAAATAAAATTTTGACAAAATTTTCTGTAGAAATAAAATCCTAGCAAAATTTTCTGTACATATAAAATTTTAACAAAAATTTCTATAGAAATATATTTTGAAAAAATTTTCGATTGATGTAGAATTTTGATAAAAATTTTCTATAGAAATAAAATTTTGACAAAATTTTCTATAGAAATAAAATTTTGGCAAAATTTTCTATAGAAGTAAAATGTTGACAAAATTTTCTATAGAAATATATTTTGACAAAATTTTCGATGGATATAGAATTTTGACAAAAATTTGCTGTAGGAATAAAATTTTGACACAATTTTCTTTAAAAATAAAATTTTGACAAAATTTTGTATAGCAATAAAATTTTGACAAAATTTTCTATAGAAATAAAAATTTGACAAAATTTTATATTGAAATAAAATTTTGACAAAATTTTCTATAGGACTAAAATTTTGTTAAAATTTTCTATAGAAATAAAATTTTGACAAAATTTTCTATAGAAATAAAATTTTGGCAAAATTTTCTATAGAAATAAAATTTTGACAAAATTTTCTATAGAAATATATTTTGACAAAATTTTCGATTGATATAGAATTTTGACAAAAATTTGCTGTAGAAATAAAATTTTGACACAATTTTCTTTAAAAATAAAATTTTGACAAAATTTTGTATAGCAATAAAATTTTGACAAAATTTTCTATAGAAATAAAAATTTGACAAAATTTTATATTGAAATAAAAATTTGACAAAATTTTATATTGAAATAAAATTTTGACAAAATTTTCTATAGGAATAAAATTTTGTTAAAATTTTCTATAGGGATAAGATTTTGTCAAAATTTTCTATAGAAATAAAATGTTGACAAAAAATTTCTATAGAAATCAAATTTTCACAAAATTTTCTATAGAAATATATTTTGACAAAATTTTCGATGGATATAGAATTTTGACAAAAATTTGCTGTAGAAAAAAAATTTTGACACAATTTTCTTTAAAAATAAAATTTTGACAAAATTTTGTATAGCAATAACATTTTGACAAAATTTTCTCTAGAAATAAAGTTTTGACAAAATTTTATATTGAAATAAAATTAAGACAAAATTTTCTATAGAAATAAAATTTTGTCAAAAATTTCTATAGAAATAAATTGTTGACAAAAAATTTCTATAGAAATAAAATTTTCACAACATTTTCTGTGGAAATAAAATGTCGACAAAATTTTTTTATAGAAATAAAGTTTTGAAAAAATTTTCTATAGAAATAAAATTTTGACAAAATTTTCTATAGAAATAAAATTTTGACAAAATTTTCTATAGAAATAAAATTTTGACAAAATTGTCTATAGAAATAAAATTTTGACAAAATTTTCGATGGATGTAGAATTTTGAAAAAAAAATTTCTATAGAAATAAAATTTTGACAAAATTTTCTATAGAAATAAAATTTTGACAAAATTTTCTATAGAAATAAAATTTTGACAAAATTTTCTATAGAAATATATTTTGACAAAATTTTCGATGGATATAGAATTTTGAAAAAAATTTGCTGTAGAAATAAAATTTTGAAACAATTTTCTTTAAAAATAAAATTTTGACAAAATTTTGTATAGCAATACAATTTTGACAGAATTTTCTATAGAAATAAAGTTTTGACAAAATTTTCTATTGAAATAGAATTTTGACACAATTTTCTATAGGAATAAAATTTTTTCAAAATTTTTTATAGGAATACAATTTTGTCAAAATTTTCTATAGAAATAAAACTTTGACAAAATTTTCTATAGGAATAAAATTTTGTTAAAATTTTTGACAAAAATTTGCTGTAGAAATAAAATTTTTAAACAATTTTCTTTAAAAATAAAATTTTGATAAAATTTTCTATAGAAATAAAATGTTGACAAAATTTTCTATAGAAAAAAAATTTGACAAAATTTTGTATAGCAAAAAAATTTTGACAAAATTTTCTATAGAAATAAAGTTTTGACAAAATTTTATATTAAAATAAAATTTTGACAAAATTTTCTATAGGAATAAAATTTTGTTAAAATTTTCTATAGGAATAAAATTTTGTCAAAATTTTCTATAGAAATAAAATGTTGACAAAAAATTTCTATAGAAATCAAATTTTCACAAAATTTTCTGTGGAAATAAAATGTCGACAAAATTTTTTTATAGAAATAAAGTTTTGAAAAAATTTTCTATATAAATAAAATTTTGGCAAAATTTTCTATAGAAATAAAATTTTGACAAAATTGTCTATAGAAATAAAATTTTGACAAAATTTTCGATGGATGTAGAATTTAAAAAAAAAAAATTCTATAGAAATAAAATTTTGACAAAATTTTCTATAGAAATAAAATGTTGACAAAATTTTCTATAGAAATAAAATTTTGACAAAATTTTTTATAGAAATAAACTTTCGTTAAATTTTTCTATAGAACTGAAATAAAATTTTGATAAAATTTTCTATAGAATTAAATCTTGATAAAATTTTCTATGGAAATAGGATTTTGACAAAATTTTCTATAGAAATAAAATTTTGATACAAATTTCTATGGAAATAAAATGTTGACTAAATTTTCTATAGAAATAAAATTTTTAGAAAATATTCTATGTAAATAAAATTTTGACAGAATTTTCTATAGACATTAAATTTTAATAAAATTTTCTATAGAAATAAAATTTTGGCTAAATTTGCCATAGACATTAAATTTTTGAGAAAAATTTCTATAGTCATTAAATTTTGAGAAAATTTTCTGTAGACATTAAATTTGGAGAAAATTTTCTATAGAAATAAAATTTTTACAAAATTTTATATAGAAACAAAATTTGGACACAATTTTCTTTAGAAATAAAATTTTGACAACATTTTCTATAGAAATAAATTTTTTTATAGAAATACAAATTTTGACACAATTTTTTATAGAAATAATTTTTATACCCTCCACCATAGGATGGGGGTATATTAACTTTGTCATTCCGTTTGTAACACATCGAAATATTGCTCTAAGACCCCATAAAGTATATATATTCTGGGTCGTGGTGAAATTCTTAGTCGATCTGATCATGTCCGTCCACCGTGGTGCAATGGTTAGCATGCCCGCCTTGCATACACGGGGTCGTGGGTTCAAACCCAGTTTCGACCAAACACCAAAAAGATTTTCAGCGGTGGATTATCCCACCTCAGTAAGCCTTGTGACATTTCTGAGGGTTTCTAAGCTTCTCTAAGTGGTTCAACTGCAATGTGGTGTGGTACGGCGTTCGGACTCGGCTATAAAAAGAAGGTCCCTTGTCATTAAGCCTAACACAGTATCGGGCAGCACTCAGTGATAAGAGAGAAGTTCACCACTGTGGTATCACAATGGACTGAATAGTCTAAGTGAGCCTGAAATATCGGGCTGCCACTATACCTAACCTAACCTAACCTATGTCCGCCCGACCGTCTGTTGAAATCACGCCAACTTCCGAACGATACAAGCTATCGACTTGAAACTTGGCACAAGTAGTTGTTATTGTTGTAGGTCGGATGGTATTGCAAATGGGCCATATGGGTCCACTTTTACGTATAGCACCCATATAAACGGACCCCTAAATTTAGCTTGCGGAGCCTCTAGGAGAGAAAAATTTAATCCGATCCTGCTGAAATTTGGTACATGGTGTTAGTATATGGTCTCTAATGACCATGCAAAAAATGGTCCACATCGGTCCATAATTGTATATAGCCCCCATATAAACCGATCACCAAATTTGACCTCCGGAGCCTCTTGGAAGACAAAAATTCATCTGATTAAGTTGAAAATTGGTACGTGGTGTTAATATATGGTCTCAAACACCCATGCAAAAATTGGTCGAAATCGGTCCATAATAATATATAGTCCCTATATAAACCTATCCCCAGATTTGAACCCCGGAGCCCCTTGGTAGCGCAAAATTCATCCGATTCGGTTGAAATTTGGTACGTGAGGTTAGTATAGGTTATCCAACAACCATGCAGGAATTGGTTCATATCAGTCCATATTTATATATAGCCCCCATATAAACCGATCCCCAGATTTGACCTCCGGTGCCTTTTGGAGAAGCAAAATTCAATCGATCTGGTTGAAATTTGGTACGTGGTGGTAGTATATAATATTTAGCAGCCATGCCAAAAGTTGTCCATATCAGTCCATAATTATAGATAGCCCCCACATAAACCGATCCCGAGATTTGGTTTTGGACCCTCTTGGAAGAGCGAATTTCATCCGAGTCAGTTGAAATTTGGTACATTGTGCTAGTATATGGCCGTTAACAACTCTGTCTAACTATGTCCATATCGGTCTATAGTTATAAAGGGTGATACGGTCAAAATTTGGTCAAGGGAAAACGCGTGTAAATCGGTGAAATCGTTTATTTAAAAAATCAAAATTAATTTATTTTTCAAGTTCAATTAGTATAAAATTCAGGAAAAATATTCAATTAGGCTTTCGCTTTTCCAAATCCGAATTGCCGGGCCTCACGCTTGACACCTGCCATCAGATTTTGTACAGCTACCTTGTCCACTTTCTTCGCCGCAGAAAGCCAGTTTGCCTTGAACTGCTGCTCGTCCTTAGCAGTTTTTTTTGTCTTCTTTAGGTTCCGCTTGACAATAGCCCAGTATTTCTCAATTGTGCGGAGCTCTGGCGTGTTGGGAGGGTTCTTGTCCTTGGGAACCACTTGCACGTTGTTGGCGGCGTACCACTCCATGGCCTTTTTACCGTAATGGCAAAATGCCAAATCCGGCCAAAACAGTACGGAACAACCGTGTTTCTTCGGGAAAGGCAGCAGACGTTTATTCAAACACTCTTTCACGTAAATTTCTTGGTTGACAGTCCCGGAAGCTATGAAAATGCTGCTTTTCAAGCCACAGGTACAGATGGCTTGCCAAACCAGATATTTCTTTGCGAACTTTGCCAGTTTTATGTGCTTGAAAATATCTGCTACCTTTCCCCTTCCTTTTGCCGTATAAAACTCCTGTCCCCGAAGCTGCTTGTAGTCGGCTTTGACGTAGGTTTCGTCGTCCATTACCACACAGTCAAACTTCGTCAGCATCGTCGTGCAAAGCCTCCGGGATCGCGCTTTGGCCGTCGTATTTTGTTTATCATCGCGATTTGGAGTCACTACCTTCTTGTAAGTCGAGAGTCCGGCTCGTTTTTTAGCTCGATGCACGGTTGTAGACGATACACCCAGCTTATTTGCGGCATCTCGGAGAGAGAGGTTAGGGTTTCACTTGAAAGTACCGGCAACTCTCTTTGTCGTCTCAACGGCTTCCGGTTTTCGATTTCCCCCCGATCCAGACTTCCTGGCTGTCGACAAGCGCTTCCCAAACACTATTATTACATTTGTAACGGTTGATTTGGCAACTTTTAGCGATTTTGCCAGCTTTGCGTGCGAGTAGCTCGGATTTTCGCGATGCGCGAGCAAAATTTTGATACGCTGATCTTCTTGCTTGGACGGAATTTTGACAACTGAAGAGTGAATTCCAAAATCAAAATAGGAGCAACATTCTACACACACACACCTTCAAAATGAGGGGTGTTCAGGTTTTTTTAAATGCAAAATTGAAAGAAATACGTCAAGTTTATATTGACTAAATTTTGATCGTATCACCCTTTATATAGCCCTCAGCTAAAACGATCCCCAATCACACAAAAATTGGTCTATACCAAGTTCATAGTTGTATATAGACCCCATATAAGCGACCCCCATATTTCAATTCTGGCTCTCTACCACGTATAGACTAACTCACAATTTAGAAAACGATGTTAAGAAGTTTTAGGATAGCACAACCCAAGTAATTCGATTGTGGATGACAGTCTTTCGTAGAAGTTTCTACGCAATCCATGGTGGAGGGAGGGAGCCACCGTAGTGCAATCATTAGCATGCCCTCCTTGCATACACAAGGTCGTGGGTTCGATTCCTGCTTCGACCGAACACCAAAAAGTTTTTCAGCGGTGGATTATCCCACCTCAGTAAGCCTGGTGGCATTTCTGAGGGTTTCAAAGCTTCTCTAAGTGGTTTCACTGCAATGTGACGGACTCGGCTATAAAAAGGAGGTCCCTTGTCATTGAGCTCAACATGGAATCGGGCAGCACTCAGTGATAAGAGAGAAGTTCACCAATGTGGTATCACAATGGACCGAATAGTCAAAGTGAACCTGATATTTACATCGGGCTGCCACCTAACCTAACCTACAGTGGAGGGTACATAAGATTCGGCCTGGCCGAACTTACGGACGTACATACTTGTTTTTTAAAAAATGTTGACAAAATTGTCTATACAAATAGAATTTTGAAAAATAATTTTTAATACTTAACATGTTTTCTTCCAGTATATATAAAACCCCACATATGCCAACAGGCTCTTGGCAAAGCAGAACAAAATAAAAAAAATGTCGTAGTTAAAAAAAAAAAAAAAAAACAAAATTGCTTGCCGAAGTGAATAAAAAGTTTTATTAGTTCAACAAATGAATGGATTTATTTGTACTCATTTTTCGTTTGCGTATGCTTGTCGGTTGCCTTGGCATTAAATGAAAGAGAGTAGCTGTATTTGTTATTGATTTAGAAAGTCAATTCCGGAGTCTCTTTACCAAGTGGCACCAATATGTTTATTTGTATACCTTTATGTGTGTGTGTGAGTGAATGTGAGAGTGAGTGTTGTATGGGGCTTTGTTGTACTCTCGCTTTTTTTTACTTAAAGCTTTATTATTTTGATCATTTATTCATTGGCATAACAAGGCCAAAGCCGATTTTCTGTAGGTTTTTGGGTAAGCTTTATTGTCTACACAGGTCTTGTCACAAAGTACAGCCTTAATGCAACAAATCACCCATTGAATATGAAAAAGAGTTGATCTAAGTCTTACCTTTGAGATGTATTGTACGGACACATGAAGTGAATGTAATAATGAGTGAATCCATAAAGTAACTCCATTAATATTTGATGATTGGAATAAGGTTGTGATTATCTCTGACACCTGGTTTTCCACATTATGAATCGGCAAAGATGGATTTATTTTAGCATATAATCAAACGTATGTGGAAAATAGAAACTTGTCACAGTTTGTTTTTATACCACTCCGGATCTGATGCATAAATCCTGTAAAGAAAATTTCAAAAACGTTGGCAATCGATTATTTTTGTCAACATTTTATTTCTATAGAAAATTTACCCAACATTTCATATCTAAAGGAAATTTTGTCAAAATTTTATTTCTATTGAAAATTTTGTCAAAATTCTATTTCTATTGAAAATTTTCTCAAAAATATATTTCTATTGAAAATTTTCTCAAAAATTTATTTTCTATATTAAATTTTATTTCTATATAAATTTTGTTAAAATTTTATTTCTATAGAAAATTTTGTCAAAATTTTATTTCTATAGAAAATTTTGTCAAAATTTTATTTCTATAGAAAATTTTGTCAAAATTTTATTTATATAGAACATTTTCTCAAAATTTTACTTCTATAGAAAATTTTCTTAAAATATTATTTCTATAGAAAATTTTGTCAGAAATGTAGTTCTATAAAAAATTTTGTCAAAATATTATTTCTGTAGAAAATTTTGTCAAAATTTGATTTATATAAATTTTCTTAGAATATTGTTTCTATAGAAAATTTTGTGAAAATTTTATTCCTATAGAAAATTTTGTCAAAAATTTATTTCTATAGAAAATTTTGTCAAAATTTTATTTCTATAAAAAATTTTGTCAAAATATTATTTCTATAAAAATTTTCTTAAAATTTTATTTAAAAAGAAAATTTTATTTATATAGAAAATTTTCTTATAATATTGTTACTATAGAAAACTTCCTCAAAATTTTACTTATATAGAAAATTTTGTCAAAATTTTATTTCTATAGAAATTTTTTTCAATATTTTATTTCTATAGCAAATTCTGTCCAAATTTTGTTCCTAAAGAAAATTTTGTCAAAATTTAATTTTTATGGAAAATTTTGTCAAAATTTTATTTCTAAATAAATTTTGTCAAAATTTTATTTCTATATAAATTTTCTCAAAAAGTTGTTTCTATAGAAAATTTTGTCAAAATTTTATTTCTATAAAAAATTTTCTGAAAATTTTGTTTCTATTGAAAATTTTGTCAAAATTTTATTTCTATAGAAAATTTTGTCAAAATTTAATTTTTATGGAAGATTTTGTCAAAATTTTATTTCTGTAGAAAATTGTGTAAAACTTTTGTCAAAATTTTATTTTCTATATTAAATTTTATTACTATATAAATTTTGCCAAAATTTTATTTCAATAGAAAATTATGTCAAAATTTCATTTCTATAGAAAATTTTGTCAAAATTTTATTTATATAGATTATTTTCCCAAAATTTTATTTTTATAGAAAATTTTCTTAAAATATTATTTCTATAGAAAATTTTGTCAAAAATGTATTTCTATAAAAAAAAATTGTCAAAATTTAATTTCTATAGAAAATTTTGTCAAAATTTGTTTTATATAGACAATTTTCTCAAATTTTTATTTATATAGAAAATTTTATTTATATAGAAAATTTTCTTAAAATATTGTTTCTATAGAAAATTTTGTGAAAATTTTATTTCTGTAGAAAATGTTATCAAAATTTTATTTATATAGAAAATTTTTTCAAAATTTTATTTATATAGAAAATTTTTTCAAAATTTTATTTCTATAGAAAATTTTCTCAAAATTTTATTTCTATAGAAAATTTTCTTAAAATATTATTTCTTAAGAAAATTTTCTTAAAATGTTATTTCTATAGAAAATTTTGTCAAAATTTTATTTCTATAAAAAATTTTGTCAAAATATTAATTCTATAGAAAATTTTCTTAAAATTTTATTTAAATAGAAAATTTTCTTAAAATTTTATTTAAATAGAAAATTTTCTTAAAATATGGTTTCTATAGAAAATTTTGTGAAAATTTTATTTCTATAGAAAATTTTATTAAAATTTTATTTATATAGAAAATTTTGTCAAAAATTTCTTTCTATAGAAAATTTTCTTAAAATATTGTTTCTATAGAAAATTTTGTCAAAATTTTATTTCTATAGAAAATTTTCTCAAAATTTTATTTCTATAGAAAATTTCCTAAAATATTATTTCTAAAGAAGGTTTTGTCAACATTTTATTTCTAAAGAAAATTTTGTCAAAATTTAACTTTTATGGAAAATTTTGTCAAAATTTTATTTCTATAGAAAATTGTGTAAAAATTTTGTCAAAAATTTATTTTCTATATATAAATTTTATTTCTATATAAATTTTGTCAAAATTTTATTTTTATAGAAAATTTTTTCAAAATTTCATTTCTATAGAAAATTTTGTCAAAATTTTATTTATATAGATTATTTTCCCAAAATTTTATTTCTATAGAAAATTTTCTTAAAATTTTATTTCTATAGAAAATTTTGTCAAATTTTTATAAAAAAATTTCTCAAAATTTTATTTCTATAGAAAATTTTCTTAAAATATTATTTCTATAGAAAGTTTTGTCAACATTTTATTTCTAAAGAAATTTTTTTCAAAATTTAACTTTTATGAAAAATTTTGTCAAAATTTTGTTTCTATAGAAAATTGTGTAAAAATTTTGCCAAAAATTTATTTTCTGTATTAAATTTTATTTCTATATAAATTTTGTCAAAATTTTATGTCTATAGAAAATATTGTCAAAATTTCATTTCTATAGAAAATTTTGTCAAAATTTTATTTATATAGATTATTTTCCCAAAATTTTATTTCTATAGAAAATTTTCTTAAAATTTTATTTCTATATAAAATTTTCTTAAAATTTTATTTCTATGGAAAATTTTGTCAAATTGTTATACCCTCCACCATAGGATGGTGGGTATATTAACTTAATCATTCCATTTGTAACACATCGAAATATTGATCTGAGACCCCATAAAGTATATATATTCTGGGTCGTGGTGAAATTCTGAGTCGATCTGAGCATGTCCGTCCGTCCGTCCGTCCGTCCGTCTGTTGAAATCGCGCTAACTTCCGAACGAAACAAGCTATCGGCTGGAAACTTGGCACAAGTAGTTGTTATTGATGTAAGTCGGATGGTATTGCAAGTGGGCCATATAGGTTCACTTTTACGTATAGCCCCCATATAAACGGACCCCCAGATTTGACTCGCGGAGCATCTAAGAGAAGCATGCTTCATCTCATCTGGCTGAAATTTGGAACATAGTGTTGGTATATAGTCTCTAACAACCATAAAAAAATTGGTCCTCATCGGTTCATATTTATATATAGACCCCATATAAACCGATCCCCAGATTTGGCTTACGGTGCCTCTAAGAGAAGCAAATTTCATCCGATCCGGCTGAAATTTGGTACGTGGTGTTAGTATATGGTCTCTATCAACCATGCCAGAATTGGTCCATATCGATCCATAATTCCGATCCCCAGATTTGACCTGCGGAGCCTCTTGGAGGAGAAAAATTCATCCAATCCGTTTGAAATTTGGTGCATTTCGCTAGAGTATAAATAGTCCGTAGTAGTGTAAAAATAGTCCGTATCGATCTACATTATATATAGCCCCCAAATAAACCGATACCCAATAACTGAAAAATCACGATTGCCACTCGAGCCAAAAATAATCTATCAAAATTTTATTGCCATAGAACATTTTGTTAAAACTTTATTTATATAGAACATTTTCTCAAAATTTTATTTATATAGAAAATTTTCTCAAAATTTTATTTCTATAGAAAATTTTCTCAAAATTTTATTTCTATAGAAAATTTTCTCAAAATTTTATTTCTATAGAAAATTTTCGCAAAATTTTATTTTTATAGAAATTTTTGTTTTATTTTTAGAATTTTTTTTCTATAAAAAAATGTGTCAACATTTTATGTCTATAAAAGAATTTGATAAAATTTTATTTCTATAAAAATTTTTACCAAAATTTTATTCCTATAAAAATTTTATTTCTATAGAAAATTTTGTCCAAATTTTATTTCTACAAAAAAAAGTCAAAATGTTATGTCTATATAAAAATTTGACAAAATTTTATTTCTAACAAAATTTTTGTCAAAATTTTATTTCTATAGACAATTTTATCAAAATTTTGTTTCTATAGAAAATTTTGTCAAAATTTTATTTCTATAAAAAATTTTGTCAAAATTTTATTTCTATAAAAAATGTTGCCAAAATTTTATTTCTATAGCTCCCATATATATGTATCGCAAGATTTTTATAAAATTTGCCATTTTACTCTTAATTATTAACCAATGTTACATAAATGTGCAATTTTGATGTACTAGCCGATCGTATTATTTCAAGCAAATTGGATAAAAAAAATGTGACTTCCATTCTCTGGTAAGAGATTGGTGTATATGGAGGCTTCAAACTAACCATGCGTGTTTCTTTACTATTTAGCTTGTGTTTCCTTTTTGTTTTCCTCGCATGTATTGAACATGGTAGTCCTACAAGTGTATGGTCCACTTTGAATTTGCCTATGTATGCTGCTGACAGCTGTTTAAATTTGCATAACCATATGCTTCCATTTAAAACTTTTTTTGTTGTTCTCGTTTTTTTTTTTTGTGTTTCACTTCTTCTGTTGTTTCTGGAAAATGTCTTCTTAATGGTCCACCAAATAATTTGACATTTTGCCAAGGACGGTTGTGTTTGCTGCCTCTGTCAAGTTTGCTTGAAGTTGTCTCAACAACAAACATATGGATGTTAAAGTTTTCGTCTTTTTTTCGTTTGTTTTCCTTTTTCAGTTTTATGAAAGCCAAGAGTATGTTAAACCATATTGTTTTCCTAAATGGATTTCAAGCGAACAATTATTGACCCTGAAATGTTGGCAATGTTTAAGCCAGAAACTTTTCGAGTATGATATGAAACTGGGCCTTTGAAATGAAACAAATTTATTTGCGTGTAAGCAAATTTTTCTTTAGGTTTTAATGCGTTTGATTGTTGGCCAGAATTTCACTTGAATTTAAAACAAAATTTGAGGAATGAAATAAAATGCAAATCAGGTGTATATTTGGTATTTAATATAAATAAAACAAGTAAAGAATGTCTTAACTCGGACTTTGTAAATCTACATATCGATACCATCCCAAATCGTTCAAAATTGTTAAGTGCTATATATATATAAAGGTTTACGTTCCTAAACCATTAAACACTATATATAAATCTGACCCCTAAACCCTATATATAAATCTGGGCAAAATTTGTTAGATTTCTTGTAACTTTGCAAAATTCCATTTACGATTTATGGGCTGATAGATATGTATTCGAGTTATAGAAAAATTTGAGTAATTTTTATAAGTTTTCGACTCAGTAGTGGCGATCGTTCAAGGAAAATGTGAGTATATTAGCTTTTTTTTTCTCTAAATAGAAAAATGATAGGAAGTGGCACAAATTTCTAAAATATTAAATGCACTCTGCAAAATTCATTGGCCGAAAGATATATATGAGAGCTATATCTATATCTACATCTGAATAACTAGATATCAAATAAATTTGGCTCGCACAGTCAAAGCCCTCATTCTACTCCCTGTGCAAAATTTCACGTAAATCGGAGTGGAAATATGGCCCCTGTGGCACGGTTGCCACAATTGGTACAATTGTACCAAAACGGATATTTTGATAGCTTTGTAGAATTCTCCATGCTTTTTTGGTAGATTTTGCAAAATATTCCAATCCAACTAGGAGGTACTTCACAAACTTTTATAGAAATAAAATTTTGAGAAAATTTTCTATAGAAATACAATTTTGACATAATTTTCGATAAAAATAAAATTTTAACAAAATTTTCAATGAAAATAAAATTGTGACAAAATTTTCATTGTAAATAAAATTTTAACAAAATTTGCTATCAAAATAAAATTTTGACAAAATGTTGTATAAAAATAAAATTTTAACAAAATTTTCTATAGAAATAAAATTTTGACAAAATGTTCTACCGAAATAAAAGTTAAAAAAAAATTGTGACAAAATTTTCATTGTAAATCAAGTTTTAACAAAATTTTCTATAGAAATAAAATGTTGACAAAATATTCTATAGAAATAAAAGTTTGAAAAATGTTCTATAGAAATAAAATTTTGACAAAAATTTGTATCGAACAAAAAAAAAATACAAAATTTTTTATAGAAATAAAATTTTGACAAAATTTTCTATAGAACTACAATTTTGACAAATGGTCTATAGAAATAAAATTTTGACAAAATCTTCTATCGAAATAAAATTTTGACAAAATTGTCTATAGAAATAAAATTTTGATAAATCTTCCTATAGAAATTACATTTTGCAAAATTTTCGGTAGAAATAAAATTTTGAAAAAATTTTCTTAGAAATAAAATTTTGAAAAAATTTTCTATAGAAATGAAATTTTGCCAAAAAATTTCTATAGTAATTAAATTTTGACAAACTTTTCTATGGAAATAAAATTTTCGAAAAAATTTTCTATAGGAATAAATCTTTGACAAACTTTTCTATAGTAATAAAGTTTTGAAAAAAATGTCTATAGCAACAAAATTTTCTATAGTAATAAAATTTTGACAAAATTTTCATTGTAAATAAAATTTTAACAATATCTTCTATAGAAAAAAATTTTTGACAAAATATTCTACAGAAATAAAAGTTAAAATAAAATTGTGACAAAATTTTCATGATAAATCAAGTTTTGACAAAATTTTCTATAGAAATAAAATTTTAAAAAAATTTTCTATAGAAATAAAATGTTGACAAAATATTCTATAGAAATAAACGTTTTGAAAAATTTTCCATAGAATTAAAATTTTGACAAAAATTTCTATAGAACAAAAAAAATTACAAAATATTCTATAGAAATAAACGTTTTGAAAAATTTCCTATAGAATTAAAATTTTGACAAAATTTTATATAGAAATAAAATTTTAATAAATCTTCCTAAATTTTCGGTAGAAATAAAATTTTGACAAAATTTTTTATTAAAAAATTTTTTCTATTTGAAAAAATTTTCTATAGTAATAAAATTTTGTCAAACTTTTCTATGGAAATAAAATTTTCTATGGAAAAAATTTTGAAAAAATTTTCTATAGGACTAAACCTTTGACAAAATTTTCTATAGTAATAAAGTTTTAAAAAAATTGTCTATAGCAATAAAATTTTCTATAGTAATAAAATTTTGACAAAATTTTCCATGAAAATAAAATTGTTACAAAATTTTCATTGTAAATCAAGTTTTAACACAATTTTCTATAGAAATTAAATTTTAACAAAATTGTCTATAAAAATAAAATTTTGACCAAATATTCTATAGAAATAAAAGATTGAAAATTTTTCTATAGAATTAAAATTTTGACAAAAATTTCTATAGAACAATAAAAATTACAAAATTTTCTGTAGAAATGAAATTTTGACAAAATGTTCTATAGAAATAAAATTTTGACAAAATCTTCTATCGAAGTAAAATCTTGACAAAATATTCAAAAGAAATACAATTTTTGACAAAATATTCGATAGAAATAAAAGTTTAAACAAATTGTTATACAATTAAAATTTTGACAAAAAAAAATTACATTTTCTACAGAACTAAAATTTTGACAAAATCTTCTATCGAAACAAAATTTTGGTAAAATTTTATATAGAAATAAAATTTTGATAAATCTTACTATAGAAATTACATTTTGCAAAATTTTCTGTAGAAATAAAAATTTTGACAAAATTTTCTATGGAAATAAAAATTTTGACAAAATTTTCTATAGAAATGAAATTAAAAAAAATCTATGTTGACAAACTTTTCTATAGAAATAAAATTTTGACAAAATTTTCTGTGGAAATAAAATTTTATCAAATTTTTCTATATAAATAAAATTTTGACAAAATATTCTCTAGAAATAAAAGTTTGAAAAATTTTCTATAGAACAAAAAAAAATACAAAATTTTCTATAGAAACAAAATTTTGACAAAATTTTCTGTAAAAATGAAATTTTGACAAAATGTTCTATAGAAATAAAATTTTGACAAAATCTTCTATCGAAGTAAAATTTTGACAAAATATTCTACAGAAATACAATTTTTGAAAAAATATTCTATAGAAATAAAAGTTTGCAAAATTTTTTATAGAATTAAAATTTTGAAAAAAATTTCTATAGAACAAAACAAATTTACAAAATCTTCTATCGAAATAAAATTTTGACAAAATTTTCTATAGAAATAAAATTTTGATAAATCTTCCTATAGAAATTACATCTTGCAAAATTTTCGGTAGAAATAAAATTTTGACAAAATTTTCTATAGATATAAAATTGTGACAAATCTTCTATAGAAATGAAATTTTGAAAAAATTTGCTATAGAAATATAATTTTCTATGGAAATAAAATTTTGAAAAAATTTTCTATAGGAATAAAATTTTGACAAAATTTTCTTAAGTAATAAAGTTTTGACAAAATTATCTATAGCAATAAAATTTTCTATAGTAATAAAATTTTGACAAAATTTTCAATGGAAATAAAATTGTGACAAAATTTTCATTGTAAATAAATTTTTAACAAAATTTTCGATAAAAATAAAATTTTAACAAAATTTTCTATCAAAATAAAATTTTGACAAAATGTTCTATTGAAATAAAATTTTGACAAAATCTTCTATAGAAATAAAATTGTGACAAAATATTCTACAGAAATAAAAGTTTAAATAAAATTGTGACAAAATTTTCGGTGTAAAGTTCATTGTAAGTTTTAACAAAATTTTCTATACAAATATAATTTTAACAAAATTTTCTATAGAAATAAAATTTTAACAAAATATTCTATAGAAATAAAAGTTTGAAAATTTTTCTATAGAATTAAAATTTTAACAAAAATGTCTATAGAACAAAAAAAAATTACAAAATTTTCTAAAGAAATAAAATTTTGACAAAATTTTCTGTAGAAATGAAATTTTGACAAACTTTTCTATAGAAATAAAATTTTGACAAAATCTTCTATCGAAGTAAAATTTTGACAAAATATTCTACAGAAATACAATTTTTGACAAATTATCCTATAGAAATAAAAGTTTGAAAAAATTTTTATGGAATTAAAATTTTGACAAAAATTTCTATAGAACAAAAAAAATTACAAAATTTTCTATAGAAATAAAATTATGACAAAATTTTCTGTAGAAATGAAATTTTGACAAAATATTATACAGAAATACAATTTTTGACAAAATATTCTATAGAAATAAAAGTTTGAAAAATTTTTTATAGAATTAAAATTTGACAAACATTTCTATAGAACAAAACAAATTTACAAAATTTTCTATAGAAATAAAATTTTGACAAAATTTTCTACAGAACTAAAATTTTGACAAAATCTTCTATCGAAATAAAATTTTAACAAAATTTTCTATAGAAATAAAATGTTGATAAATCTTCCTATAGAAATTACATTTTGCAAAATTTTCTGTAGAAATACAATTTTGACAAAATTTTCTATAGAAATAAAATTTGTTGTTGTTTTTTTTTTATTTCAGCTTAAAACCATACATTGACTAAACTACAAGAGTAGCTTAACCAACAGAGGAAAAGAATGTTTGTCAAATTTATTTGGGCAAAGCCCTATAGACTGCAAGATGGTTGGATGGACGCACGTTTCGGAATTACCACATTCCTCATCAGCATCCTCTACTTGCAGCAAAACTATCAACCAATTATCAGAATAAATTCAGGCAGTTTATTAAACCCAACAAAAACCACACTTGAACCCTCCGAAAAAAGGTTTTACATTGATAGCCGGCTTATGCCGAAATAAATTCGAAACAAACATATCTCTTTTCCTATGCCACTGTCAAATCATCGATTTGAATTCACATGGCTGGGTTTATTTTGAGCGTGCCTCCTCTTCTTTTTCCATATATAGGGCTTTGCCCAAATAAATTTGACAAACATTCTTTTCCTCTGTTGGTTAAGCTACTCTTGTAGTTTAGTCAATGTATGGTTTTATGCTGAAATAAAAAAAAACAACAACAATGCTTAAAGAACAAAACCAACAATAACAAAACAAAACAAATGGAAAAAGAAGAGGAGGCACGCTCAAAATAAACCCAGCCATGTGAATTCAAATCGATGATTTGACAGTGGCATAGGAAAAGAGATATGTTTGTTTCGAATTTATTTCGGCATAAGCCGGCTATCAATGTAAAACCTTTTTTCGGAGGGTTCAAGTGTGGTTTTTGTTGGGTTTAATAAACTGCCTGAATTTATTCTGATAATTGGTTGATAGTTTTGCTGCAAGTAGAGGATGCTGATGAGGAATGTGGTAATTCCGAAACGTGCGTCCATCCAACCATCTTGCAGTCTATAGGGCTTTGCCCAAATAAATTTGACAAACATTCTTTTCCTCTGTTGGTTAAGCTACTCTTGTAGTTTAGTCAATGTATGGTTTTAAGCTGAAATAAAAAAAACAACAACAATGCTTAAAGAACAAAACCAACAATAACAAAACAAAACAAATGAAATAAAATTTTGACAAAATCTTCTATAGAAATGAAATTTTGGAAAAAAATCTATTGTAATAAAATGTTGACAAACTTTTCTATAGAAGTAAAATTTTGACAAAATTTTCTATGGGAATAAAATTTTGAAAAAATTTCTATAGTAATAAAATTTTGACAAAATTTTCAATGGAAATAACATTTGGACAAAATTTTCAATAGTAATAAAACTTTGACAAAATTTTCTATAGAAATAAAATTTTTGGCAAAATTTGCTATAGTAATAAAATTTTGACAAAATTTTCTATAGAAATAAAATTTTGACAAAATTTTCTACGGAAAAAAAATTTTGACATAATTTTCTATAGAAATGAAATATTGATAAAATTTTCTATATAAATAAAATTTTGACAAAATTTTCTAACGAAATAAATTTTTGACAAAGTTTTCAATAGAAATAAGATTTTAGAAAATTTTCTATAGAAATAAAGTTTTGACAAAATTTTTAGAGAAATATAATTTTGACATTATTTTCTTTAAAATTAAAATCTTGACAACATTTTCTAAAGGAATAAAATTTTGACAACATTTTTTAGAGAAATAAAACTTTGACAAAATCTTATATAGAAAAAAAATTTTGGCTAAATTTTCCATAGAAATAAGATTTTGGCAAAATTTTCCATTGAAATAAAATTTTGACATAATTTTCTAAAAAAATAAAATCTTGACAACATTTTCTGTAGAAATAAAATTTTGACAAAATTTTCTATAGAAATAAAATTTTGATATAGTAATAAAATTTTGACAAAATTTTCTATAGAAATGAAATATTGATAAAATTGTCTATAGAAATAAAATTTTGACAAAATTATCTAAAGAAATAAAATTTTGACAAAGTTTTCTATAGAAATAAGATTATAGAAAATTTTCTATAGAAATAAAGTTTTGACAAAATTTTTAGAGAAATATAATTTTGACATTATTTTCTTTAAAATTAAAATCTTGACAAAATTTTCTACAGAACCAAAATGTTGACACAATTATCTAAAGAAATAAAACTATGACATTATTTGCTATAGGAATAAAAGTTTGACAAACTTTTCTATAGAAATAAAAATTTGACAAAATTTTCTATGGAAAAAAAATTGTGAAAAAATTTTCTACAGTAATAAAATTTTGACAAAATTGTCTATAGTAATAAAATAGTAATAAAACTTTGAAACAAAAAATAGAAATAAAATTTTGACAAAAATGTCTATAGAAAATAATTTGACAAAATTTTCTATAATAATAAAATTTTGACAAAATTATCTAGAAAAATACAATTTTGACAAAGTTTTCTATAGAAATAAGATTTTAGAAAACTTTCTATAGAAATAAAGTTTTGACAAAAATTTCTATAGAAATAAAATTTTACAAAATTTTTTAGAGAAATAAAATTTTGACAAAATCTTCCAAAAATTAAAATTTTGATGAAATTTTCTATAGATATAAAATTTTGACAAACAATTCCATAGAGATGAAATTTTTACCAAATTTTCAACTTTGGATATCTCTTGGCTGCATTAAGGCCAAATATGTTTTTATTACAAATGTTCATACAATTTATTTTTGGACATTCCCAATTGTCTTCATAAACCTGCATATTATATGAGAAAATTTTCATTTGAATTTTCTTTCGTCTAAGGAAATTGTACGCAATAAGCCACACAAAATTATGAAAATAAAAACAAAAGAATATTGTCTTAAATGTTTTATTAATCGTATAAAATTTCATTGTTATTTGTGCTTACAGCCATTAACACGTTGCAACATTCCAAGGCATTATCTCGATTGATATGGATCACATTTCGCTTTATGTTCAACATCTAATGTGCCCTTTTGAAACTTGCAAAAGCTAAAGTGAGTAGAACATCACATTGCAGACTTCAGTAAAAACAACAAAAGCAACCAAGGGGGAGGGATAAAATTGTATGTAAATATACACCGAGA